>NC_082713.1:153079779-153109779 GCF_030144855.1 Hypanus sabinus | reverse complement strand
AACTGACACCTTATAGTCATCCCAACAAGGCAGAAAATGCTTATAATCTAGGTTTCATTGTTCTAAAGCATAATGGTGTCATTAGGGAGAGAGATTAGCTCTATTTGTCACAGGCATGGTATATCCACACATACGATAAAATGTACCATTTGTGTCATATCGAATCAGTGAGGGTTGTGCTGGTCAGTGCCTGCAAGTGTCACAATGCTTCTGGCGCTAACATAGAAAGCCCACAACTGACTAACACTCACCATATGTCTTTGGAATGTGGGAGGAAACCAGAGCACCTGGAGGAAAATGTCCAAACTCCTTACAGACAGTGGGAATTGAACCCTTCTCAGTGATTACCAGTGTTGTAAAGCGATTGTGCTAACCGCTATGCTACATGCTGCCCCGTAACTATCCCCAAAAATATCATTAGAAGTTTATTATAAGATTGCACTTCTTTCTAGTTTTTTTCATGACTTGTAGTTCAAGCCAAAATTTCTACTTTTCCAGGAGTAAAGCTCAGAGTGAAACACAGACACCTACTTCTTCATCTGCTGGAACACTTGCAGTCAAATTTGACAGGGGCCTAGATCTAATGGGCAGCTTTACACCACTAATAGGCGCAGAAATGGGCATCTGCCTGAGGGTACACTCTTAAACCACCTTAACACAATTCATTATATTCTCTATATTGCTCATTTAGTATTTCTTTTTGATAATAGAGTGAAATAAGTTATTTAAAGTGCAGATTACTTTTAGTTTTAAAATGATTTAGAAATATCTTAATTGCTTCTGATAGAAAGAATAAAATTTGCAATTGTGCCAACTAAAAGACTGAATTGTCATTATGATCCATTCCTTTTAATTACCTTTAATGATTCAAACTTATTACTAACATAGGTGTTGTAATCTTCAGAGCATGTGGAAAAATTGCCAATATCTAATTTTTGATATTGGAATATGCTTAATAACTGATAATAACTCTCGCTTTCCTACTCAGCTTACTGCTCGGTTTATTAGATAACACTTCCAAGGTCTTGCTTAAAAAATGTAGACTGCTACAAAAAATATTTTTTTGTCATTATATATGTTCTTCTCCATGTTCACAACATATTCAGACTTTTTCTGGCACAACAAATGGAACAAGCGTATGACTGTGGGTTCAAATTTGAATACGTGTAAAGAACATTGATAGAATTTTGCTTTGAGAATATGCCGAATTGCTGGGAGGTCATTCTCCTGTTTAGATGAAGTATCTCATAATACCTTGGCCCTTTCAACACCAGTTGGCAATACAAAAAGCTAACTATTTGAGATACTTTGCTGTGAATATGATTCACTGAGTATGAGGCATTTTAAAACTTCAGTAGTGCTTCATGACATGCATTAGTTTTCTTTTCTCTCTTGCAGTTTGTCCCCAGCATCTACTGCCTGAAATGATCCAAATAAATACCTTATTCAGCTTTAGTATTTTCCCTTGGGTAAAATGGTCCAGACTGTATAAAACACATAAAACATGGTGCTGGCTAGTCATTGATATGTTCTTGTCCATTTACTTTCCATGAGTGTTTGGCTTCTAAATTGCTATGAGTGAGAGATCAGAATGGCCTGATACTTCCACTAGCACCACCTGACTCTGCCAATAGAATGAGAGCCAATGTACTATATCAACCAATCAGATCAACTGGCTTAGAGTCTGAACCAAGAGCAGACACCCAAATGAATTTGATGTCAGAGTTTAGAGGAGTCAGAGGGTGGTAGTGGAGGGTTGTTAATCAGATTGGAGGTACATAACCAGAGGCATGCTACAGGGGTAGATTCTGGCTTTCCTGTTGATTGTCAAAGAGCATAGAACACTTCAGCACAGTACAGGACCTTCAGCCCACAATGTTGTGCTGTCCTTATAACTTACTAAGGATCAAACTAACTCTTCCCTCCTACATAGCCCTCTCTGTTTTTCTATTATCCATGCATCTGCCTAATCAATTATATTAATGATTTGGATAAGCATATTGTTGGTTTGGTTAGAAATATTGTGGAGGTATATCACAAAACTGGAAGCATATTGGGAGTTTTAAAAAAAAAAGTTATCTGAGATTACACCAGGATCTAGATCAAAAGATGCCGGTGAGGTAGTAATGGGGGACAAATAAACAGCAGATGAACTTAATAGGTACTTTGCATGTGGAAAACACTAGCAGTGTGCCAGAGGTCTGCGAGTGTCAGGGAGTAGGAGTGAGTGTCATTGCTATTACAAAGGAAATAGTGCCAGGCAAACTGAAAGGTCTTAAGGTGGATAAGTCATCTAGACCAGATGGACAACATCCCAGAGTCCTGAGGGAGGTTGCTGAAGAGATAATTGCTGCATTGGTTGTGATCTTTCAAGAATTACTTGATCCTGATATAGTCTCAGAGGACTGCAAGATTGCAATTGTCATTCTACTCGTTAAGAAGGGAGGAAGGCAAAAGAAAGGAATTATAGGCCAGTTAGCTTAACCTCAGTGGTTGGGAAAGTGTTGGGAGTCTATTAATAAGGAAGAAGTTTTAGGGCACTTGGAGACTAACATCAGCATGGTTTCTGTAAAGGGAAATCTTGCTTGACAAATCTGTTAGAGTTCTTTGAGGAAGTGACAAGCAGGGTGGACAATGGAGAGGCATCTACTTGGATTTTCAGAAGGCGTTTGATAAGGTGCCAGAAAATGATGCAGCTTAATAAGATAAAATCCTATGTTTTTACAGGAAAGACTCAGGCAGGGATAGTAGAACAGCTGACAGGCAGGAGGAATGAGTGGGAATAAAAGGGGCCTTTTTCTGGTTGGCTGCCGGTGACTAGTGGTGTTCCTCAGGGGTCAGAATTGGAAATGCTACTTTTCACATTATTTGTCAGTGATTTAGATAATGAAATTGATGGCTTTGTGGCAAGGTTTGCAGATGGTGGAGGGGTAGGTAGTGCTAAGGAGGCAAAGCAATTGCAGCAGGATCTAGACAAATTGGAAGAAAGGGCAAAAAATTGGCATCTGGAATACAATGTTGGGAAATGTATGATAACGCATTTTGGTAAAAAGGAACAATGGTGCAGTCTATTATCTAAATGCGGAAAAGGTTCAAACATCAGAGGCGCAGAGCGACTTAGGTGTCCTCATGCAAGTCTCCCAGAAGGTTAATTTACAGGTTGAGTCTGTGGTAAAAAAGGCAAATGTAATGTTGGCATTTATTTCAAGGTGAATAGAATAGAAAAACAAGGAGGTAAGGATGAGCCTTTATTAGACTTTAGTCTAATAAAGTCTGATGCACTTGGAGTATCATCAACAGCTTTGGACCCCGTATCTCTGAAAGAATGTGTTGCCATTGGAGAGAGTCCGGAGGCGGTTCACAAGAATGATTCCAGGAATAAAGGGGTTAACATACGAGGAGTGTTTGGCAGCTTTGGGCCTGTGCTCACTGAAATTTAGTAGAATGCACGGGGATCTCATTGAAGCCTACCGATTATTGAAAGGACTAGATGGGGTGGACTTGGAGAGTTTGTTTCCTGTGGTGGGGGTATCTAAAACCAGAGGGCACAGCCTCAAAACTGAGGGGCAACATTTTAGAACAGAGGTAAAAATGATTTTTTTTTTTGGCCGGAGAGCAGTGAATGCTCTGCCACAGACTGCAGTGGAGGCCAAGTCCATGGGTGTTATTTAAGGTAGAAGTTGATAGCTTCCTGATTAGTCAGGGAATCAAAGGAGACAGGAGTATGGGTTTGAGTGGGATCTGGGATCAGCCATGATGAAATGGTGGAGCAGACTTAATGGGAGGAATGGCCTAATTCTGCTCTTATGTCTTACGGTCTAAATGGGAAAGTGGGCCAATAAATATTAGATGGAATTTAATTGGGATAAGTGTTGTATTTTGGGAAGCTAAACCAAAGGAGTAAATAGCAGGGTTCTGAGGAGTGCCAGAGAACAGAAATATCTGAGAATTTAGTTCATCTTGCTATATAAATGATGTCATTGAGCTGAAAAGGATGTGCAAAAACATTCACAATGGCGTTACTGGAACTCTTCCCCTAGAGCTCAGGAGGTGGCAGGGTGACCTTTAGAGGTAAATAAAATCATGAGAGTCAAAGATAAGGTAAACAGTTAAAGACTATTTCCGAGGACAGAGGAGTTTAAAAATAGGGGCATGGTTTTCAGGGAGGGAAAAGATTTGAGAGGGAGGTTTATTTCTTTTATGCAAAGGGAACAAGTAATTGGATAAGGTGGCAAAAGAAATGGAATGGGTATGCACAATTAAACATTTAAAAGATACTAGACAAGTTCATAGATAGGGAAAGTTTAGAGTGGCCAAACACAAACATCTGACACCAGTTCAGGCAACTTGGAACACATGGACAGGCTGGGCAACGACGATTGATTCCATGCTGTACAACTTTATGATGTTATTCAAGGGGAAGAAACATTGCATTGAGTATTATAACAGAGAAATACCAGAAAAAAATCCATAACAATTAAGAAGTGAAGGTATTAAACTGCTTACTTCTCAAAGTTGTTTCTAGTAGTAGAAATGTTGCTTAACAGTAATTCGGATTTGCCATGCTGCTTAAAAGCTTAGATCAATTGAAAGAAACAAGCTCTAATATTCCATGGTGATTTTATTTTGTGCAGGTGCAGGATTCAATGCCTTCCAATTCATTCACATAATGAGTAAGGCAATGGCATTCAACTTTAAGGAAGATAGATTATTTTGGACAGCAATGAGCACTGCCTACAAGTACAATTATGTTGTGCCTCTGTGTTGATAAGTTTGTTTTTCGTCACTACTTTTAACAGTAAATTTTGATCAAAAGAGGCATTGATACTATATATAATGATACTATATCTTGTTTCCAGGGTTCAATTGTCAAGCAATAGAGAGCTTATGATTAGGGTGAGAAAGAGAAACTTTAAAGGACATTTACAAGACAGGTTTTTACAGAGAGTAGCCAGTACCTGGAACACACTGCCATTGGAGCTGGTGGAAGCAGATAGAATAGCAACATTTAGAAGGCATTTAGACAGGCACGTGAACAGACAGGGGAGAGAGGGGTATGGACTATGTGCAGGCAGAGGGTTTTAGTTTTAAATGGTATCATAGATGGCAGAGACATCATGGGCAAAAGTCCTGGTCCTGTGCTGAGAAGTATTCACTTTTGTTCCATAATCTTTGCCTCAATTAATAGTCCACAATATCTGAGTACAATATTTGGTACAGATCTGAATACATAAATAAAGCAAACAGTACTGAGAAAATACTGCATTGCTAGTTGTATCACTATTAAAGAATGGAGGAGCAGCATCTTATTTTCTGTCTAGGCAACCTCCAAGCTAATGGCATGAACATAAATTTCTCCAACTTCTTGTAATTTTTCCCACTTCCCTTTCCCTCTTCTTCAATTCCTCAATCTGGTCTCCTATCTCTTCTCCTCACTTGCCTATCACATCCCCCGGTGCCCCTCATCCTTCCCTCTCTCCCATGGTCCAGTCTCCTCTCCTATCCTTCTTCTCCAGCCCTTTACCTTTTCCACCTACAGTATCTCCTGCCAGCTTCAACCCCTCCCCCACCCACTGAACTTCACCTGTTACCTTGTATTCCTCTCTTCCACCCAGCTTTTTATTCTGGATCTTTCTCCCTTCCTTTCCAGCCCTGATGCAGGGTCTTGTCCCAAAATGTCAACTATTTTTTTCATTTCCATAGTTGCTGCCTGACTTGCTGAGTTTCTCCAGCATTTTGTAAGTTCTGCTAATGGTTAAGTTACTGGATTGATATCTTAAAACCCAAATATCATCATGCAGATTATGGAATTTAAATTTATAATAGATTGTTATAAATGCCCATCTGTTTCACTGCTGTCCTATTGAAAAGAAATCTGTTATCCTTGCTCTTCTGGACTTATGATCCACTACTCCCTCAGACAGACTAGACAGTCATCTACATCAAGAAGGAAATAGGCTGCAATAAAAATTGACTTGAAAGTAGATTCCAATCATCAGTAATTTTTTAAAAATTGAAACTTTACCTGCCTGCTGTGTGGGCATAAAAAATCCCAATGAAACATCAACTATCCTCTGGCAGGATTCATTTTGGCCCGAAACATCAACTGTATTATTTTCGGTCGAAGGTACCTGGCCTGCTGAGTTTCTCCAGTATTTTGTTTGTGTTGCTCGGGTTTCCAGCATTTGCAGATTTTCTCTTGTTTGTGATTTGATTAACTATCCTCATCTCCTTTCAGGCAATATCACCAAAGACCAGCTTAATTTATCATTTGCAACACACATAAAATGCAGATCAGGCAGCATCTATGGAAATGAATAAACAGTCGATGTTTCGGGCTGAGACCCTTCTACATTTGCTGCTTTTGTGTGCTAATAGGTTGATGCATTTTCCAAGATACCTCTAACTCAAAAGAAATCTATTGGAAGAAATGCAATACACAGGGATTTAATATTCTCTTCCTCATCACTCCCAACTGAGATATGTCACTAGGGATTTTCCAACACTGAAACTACACCTCAAATTTTATGGATTGTTCTAGCATAATTATGATAAAACAGCAACTGCTAAAGGAAATAATTAGTATCACTCCTCTTTAAGGAATATTCTTATTTCTGTTCATTTTTGGAACTCAGAGTTATTAATTGATTGATCCAATAATGATTAGCCATTGAAACATTGAAGCCAATTAGTTTTATTTCATCAGCACTTGGCATGCATTTGAAATTTAAAAGCAACTTTTAAGCAACTACAGGAAGCTATGAATTAAGTTTAGGTCTGCCCACAGGTTTTCAAATCATATTCCATACTCAGATGTAGTAGGTTTGTTGGATGCAGGGGATAATTGGGTCAGAATTTACAAACATAATCTAATTCCAATTTAATTTCAACTTTATTTTTAATATTTCCATTTTAAACTCCCTTGCCCATATTTATATTGGAAATGGCCAATGTAAACCTGTCATTTTGTAATTACATATACCCTCCAGTGGACATAGGAATTTATAATAGAAAACTTGACAGGAATTCTGTGCAAATACAAGATTTTTATTGCATAGTATAGGAAAATAACCAATGGTTAGGTGAATCAACTACAGGGAATATGAACAAGCCTGCGGCTTGTTTTGAATATACAAAGACACCCAGGAGACACTGATGAAATAGACACTGGATGAGCTTTGTGTGCCCACGAAAGGGTGGGTTTTGCTCGCAATGTGGAAACGGGGTGACCGGTGGGTAGCTATCAGTGTGTTTAACCCTTACCTGGGTTGATAGCTTCACCACGTGAAAACAGTCCCTTTCGTGGGGTCACAGTCAGTGACTTCAACAGGACTTTGGAGGATGACGTGGAGGAATCGACGGCATCGGCTTACTTGGGAAACAAATCACCTCTCTCTCTCTTTCTCTCTCTCCTCAATCTACTCAACTCAATATCATGAACTGAACTGATTTCATTCCCATATCATCATAAGACTGTATCATTTACCACCTGAGCTTGAAGAAGTTTGGGGTTTTATATTTATACACTTATATATGCATAACTCTGCTAACCTGTTTGCCTTATCTTGTTTTATATTACTTTATCACGTAGTTACTAATAAAATATTGTTTGTTAACAGAAGACTCAGAGTCCAGGTGTGTTCCATTTCCGCTGGTCCTTTTAACCCGTTATGGCGTACGTAACAAAATTGGGTGCACAAAACTCATCCAGTATCTATTTTGTCAGTGTCTCCTGTGTGTCTGTCTGGAAAGTCAGTTGACCTTGTATATATTCCAAACGTGCTGAATATGCACATATTTCCACAAAACCATGTCAGTGTAGTCAGGTCAACTAACATAACTTGAAGTATTATTCCATGTTAGCTTTGTTAGATGTTGAATTTCATTCAATATATTACCTTGGGTTGTTTCAATCATGGCACTTAGCTGAAATTAGATCCTGCTAACCACTTAATTACTAAAAATATTACATTCAAGATCCCAAAATATTTTCTTTTTCTTATTATCTAAATGTTAGATTAAGGAATGTTGCATTAGGAGAAATGTTAAAAATTAGAACTTGGGAAGTTTAAGCAGTTGCCTTTGAATCTTGCTGTAGCTACATTGCTTTTTAGGGTTGATTGTAAGGGTACAAAAAATCAATTAGCGTGATAAAAGTGTTACTATGAACTCTTCCATGTGTGCTCAGCTTAAACAATAAAACACAGATGAACTAGAAATTTTAAGAGTTCATATTGAACATCATAACAATTAAGTCAGTAAAAGCACTAGAAGGGAGATGCCACCAAAAAACAGAATGTTTTGTTGCGATGCCTTTAGTATTTAATGTCATCACAGAAGCATGCTACTATATTTGTCTTAAATTCTTTGGCTGGATATTTTAATTTTGCGATTAATAGTCTTTAAAGGGCTATTCATTCCCATAAAAAGGGGCGTGGTTTGTGTCAGACATGCACAACACAATCATCCTATCAGGGGTGTCTGTTCCAATGTCCATATTTGCTTAATTTGAAAGAAAGTGGCGATCTGTTAGCACTACAGTAGTATCCCGATGCACCTTATTAGTTCACTCTTATCAACTTCAAACTGGCTCTACATCAGGGCAGCACCTATTTAGTTCTGGGTGTGAAGGGAAAGCCAGGAACACATTATACTTAGAGAGACATGGTAGGGAAAGAAAGCATGAGCAAAGACAAGCGAGGCCAAGAGTACGCCTGTAATTCTGAATTCAATATTTCTTTAAAATAAAGTACTTGACTGCTTTTTGAGCAGTCTTCAGTTGTTCTTTCAGGATTGCTAATTAGGTTGCGCTACATATATAGCACACACAAGCATCAATCAGAATTTTGCCATGGAGTTGAGTAACAGGTACAGAGCTTTAAAAACAATCTTACATCTGTTTCAACTAGATGGATCACTCAGTTTAGTTAAAAATAAAAGCTGCCATGCAGACTCCCATTTTCTGGCTGCTCCCTTTTCTCAGGAGTAACTCAAGTGCCTTCAGTAAAATTTCCCAAGGGAAGATTAAGTGCTGTCAACTCCATTCAAAAACAGTATATTCAGAAATATACTGTTTTTGCAAATTATCAAGCAGATATTTTCAGAATAACTTTTTTCATCATAATAACATTTCTGTCACAAACTTTATTTTAAGAAATGAAATGAAAACACCAGGCAGGAAAGTCTGGATCTATACTTATCTTCAAGATAGAGTGGATTTTATTTAATTTGAGCTGATTTAAGTTTTGCCAGAAACTGAAGTGCCATTAGGACACAGCAATGCTTGGTGTCTGAGTACAGCTGCATAATGATTCACAACTCTGGGCATATTCTCTACTGGGATTAAAGATATAACTGCTAGTAGGTAATGGGAATTAAATGCAAATCACATTTAAAAAGAGTGGACGTAATTAAACAAAATGTCACAAGAAAGAGTCAAAATTTAGAAAGATCCTCTAGAGAGCTACAATGGTGACTCAGACCATTAAGAAATTACAAGGGGCATGGGCATAGATGGCTCAGTCATCTATGTATTTGGCCAGCATATTAAAAAGGCCAATTAGATATAGCCAAAATCCTCAAACATGATCCGGCTTAACACTGTGTCTGTGTCACCTGATACCTGTCAAAAATAGAATGGTATCAAGTGTCCAGACTATCTGGCAGAATGCCTCATTTCCAGGCTTCACCAACAAGCACCAAGACCTTGTCTGTCTGGCAGTGAGATGGGCCCTTCCAGTCAGGTGCTTCCTGCATGCACAGAGCATCACTCCCACAGCCCGCAGGATGACTGTAATGGGGGAAAAGACAGCAGTTCATCTCTTTGAAGACTGCGGGTCTGCAAAGCGGTTGTGGAGAAAGGTGGAAGGGCCTGTGTTGTGGTTCATCCCGAGCAGCTGCATGACAGAGGACTCTCTGATCTACGGGCTGTTCCCGGGGACACACATGGAGGCAAACACCAAGTGCTGTTGGCAGATCAGGAACTCAGCGAGAGACGCTCAAAATCTGTTGGTCTGCCAACACCCCGAGATGTCCGTGGAGGAATGCTACCAAATGGCACAGTCCAGCCTTCAGGAGTATGTGCTGAAGGGTACATTGAAGCTTGTGGCAGCCACCACAAGGGATCGGTGGGGAAGAATCACAGGTAAGGTTCTTCTCCTACTGGACAGGGAGGGGCCAGGTTGGAGGAGGAAATCCCTTAGTTATTATTGTAGCAGTATACCACCCCTGAGTACCACGAGAGGCAGTAGTGCTATTGATGTATATGAATACAACAGAAAAGTATCAAAAGCTTTGTTCAAAGTGTATTTATTCAATGTCACCATATACCCTGAGATTTAATTTCTTGTGGCATACTCAATAAATCCAATAACCATAATAGAATCAATGAAATACCACACGAACAGGGTAGGAAAACAGTCTGCAAAGGACAACAAACTATGTAGATACAAAAGAAAGAAAAAAATTAATAATAATAATAAATAGATAACTAATACAGAGATGAAGAATCCTTGAAAGTGAGTCCATAGGTTGTGGGAACACTTCAATGATGGGGCAAGTCAAGTTGAGTGAAGTTATGCCTTCTGGTTAAAGAAGACTGAGGGGTAATAATTGTTGCAGAACCTGGTGGTGTGGGTCTTGAGGACTATGAATGCAAAGAATAAAAAGACATTTAACAGTTTATTTTTGTATAATTTTTTATTATGATTAAAGTTTATTTTTATTAAAACAACTGGTATTAAAAATGCCCTTATGTGTTTTCAAGCGCTTAATGGATAGACAACCATCTCTACCAAATGCTTGGAAGGTATCACCAAGTTTAGGCTTCAGCTGCTAAAAATGGATAGCCATGAGGACTGGGAGCAGTTCAGAACTTGGTGCAGGAGAAGAAGAAGAAGAAGAAGAAGAAGAATGATTAAGAAGGTTGAAAATAGATCATAACTATAAACTTACAGGGAGTAATACAATTGAGTAAAGGCTTTGTCAAATATGAAAAGGAAAAAAAAATCCAAGTTTTCAATGACACAAGCCTGTGTGTGGTAGCATCTTAGCTATCAGGAAGGTGCAAAAATGATCTAGTGTAATTTGAACAAGTTGGGAGATACAGCAAATGCACATTGGGTGCAGTATACCTTAGATAAATGTTATGCTATATACATTGATTCTAGTAACAGAATGATAGATTATTATCTGAATAGTGGTGAATAAGGCAAGGGAGAGGTAGAATAGAATCTGTTGGCCCTTGTTCACAGGTCACTGAAAACAAGCATTCAGGTGGAGTCAACATTTCGGAAGACAAATGCCATGTCGCTCTTCAATGCAAGAGGATTTCATTCTAGGAGCAAAGATATGTTACTGCAGGTACCAGCTTGAATCAAACCCCAGCTGGAGTTCAATGTACAGTTTTGATCTGAGGAAGGCTGTTCATACCTTGTCATTGGACTGATCTCTGGGATGGCAGATCAGTTACGTGAGAATAAATAGGGTCAATTGATCTGATATGGAGTTCGGAAGAAAGAATGGGGATCTTACAGGACCTTTGAAATTCTAACGGGCATGGAACACTATCCGAAGAGCTGATGTTCCCAATGGTTTGCGAATCCATAACTAGGAGTCACAGCCTTAGGGAATGGGATAGTCAATTTAAAGACAGGATCAGGAGATATTTCCTCACCCAGAGAAGGGTAGTATTCTGTTTCACAAATGCTGGTGGAGGACAAGTCATTAAATATATTCAGGACAGAGATAAAAATATTTAATGCAAAAGGGATCAAGGGATATAGGTAGAAAGCAGGGTCAGGATACTGAAGTAGATGATCAATCATGATCATATTGAATAGCAAACCAGGCTGGAGAGGCAGAACAGGTTAGCCATGCTCCTATTTTCAATACTTTTCAATGGTTCTTACCAATAATATCAATTGATATATGCAGAATTTGACAACACTGATATAGTTACAGCCTAAAATAAAGCTCAACAATTCTGAAACTACTGCCTCTTTTGTATTTGTCAAGCACAGGAATGGGTTAGGTAAGAACTGGAGTTTAGTGAATCCCTTTCAAGCCCCTTTTATGCATGCTGACACAATTCAGACCAATGAATCAATGGTAGTCACTCTTTGAATGTAGAAAACACAGTAGACAATTTGCATACAATGCAATGAACAGAAACAAGATAATGACTAGATAATTTGTTTCCGTAATATTTATTCACAGGGATACAGGAGCAAACTCCAATAACTCCCTTTAGACAATGAATCCCAGGACTATACCACACAGTCCATCTGGATTAGGTAGGTTCTGAAACCACAACAATATGACACAATGAAAGCCAAAGCTGGCACACCTTTCATGGTTCATTGACTTTCAGTCCCAATTTTTCCATTTAACAGCTAGCAAGTTATGACCTTGTGATATAATGGCTTCAAGCTATTATAAGGATAAACATGTCTTCCTACCCCACTGAAATATCACTGAGAAGTCAGTTGCTATTGCTACCTCCGGGAGGGTGGACCTCCACTGATAGTATCTGTTAAGGTCAACTTAGCTATCTTTCCTGTGAATGTTTTAGGGAAAGTTATGAGGGCAAAGGTAAGTCAAATTTTATTGTTTAAAGGTCACCTAGACACTCCATGAGCTATGTCACAACACAAGAATATGCTTATTTTATTGGTATAAATTGTGTCAGAATGCTTGAAAGTGATTCAATAAACTCCAGTATCAACCTAACCCATTCTTGAGTTTGATACATAACATTCAACCATAAGACCATAAGGTATGGGAGCAGAATTAGGCCATTTAGTCCATCGAGTCTGCTCCACCATTTCACCAAGATTTATCCATTTTCCCTCTCAACTCGAATTTCCTGCCTTCTTCCCATATCCCTTCATGTCCTGATTAATCAAGAATCTACCTCTGCCTTAAATATACCCAATGACTTGGCCTCCACAGCCACCTGTGTCAACAAATTCCACATATTCACCACTCACTGGCTAAAGAAATTCCTCCTCATCTAAAAGAATTCTAAAAGAACGTCCCTCTATTCTGAGGCAGAGTCCTCTGGTCTTACACTCCCCAACCATGGGAAACATCCTCTCCACATCCACTCTGTCTAGGCCTTTCAACATTCAACATTTGATAGATTTCAATGAAGTCACCTCCGTTCTTTTGATTCCAGTAAGTACAGGGCCAAAGTCATCAAATGCTCCTCATACGACAAGCCTTTCAATCCCAAAAGCATTTTTGTAAACCTCCTTTGAACCTTCTCTGAAGGCAGCACATTCTTTCCTAGATAAGGTGCACAAGACTGCTCACAATACTCCAGGTGAGTCCCCACCAGTGCTTTATAAAGCCTCAACATTACATTCTTGCCTTTTTATTAAAATTCTCTTGAAAGTAATGCTAACGTTGCATTTTCTTTTCTCACCACTGACCCAACCTGCAAATTAACCTTTAGAGGAATCCTGCGCAAGGACTCCCAGGTCACTTTGCAACTCAGAATTTTTAATTTTCTCTCCATTTAGAAAATGGTCTATGCTGATATTTCTTCTGGCAAATTGAATGACCATACACTCACCAACACTATATTCCATCTGCCACCTCTTTGCCCATTCTCCTAATTAATCTAAGTCCTTCTATTTCTGCTTCTTCCTCAAAACTACCTACACTTCCACCTACCCATGTATCATCCACAAACTTGGCCACAAAGCCATCAATTCCATCATCCAAATCATTGACATATAATGTAAAAAGAAGTCCCAACACAGACCCTCGTGGAACATCACTACTGTTCAAAATAGGCAGTAGGTTCAGAATTGTTGGACTTATCTTATGTTTGGCCTGGTCTTTTTGTCATTCATTCATAGAGTCAGAGACAGATCTAGCTCAGAAATAGACCCACTCACTCAATTCTGACTATCAACCATTTTTAGAGATTTTTTTTTGAAGAGAGAAACAAGACAGTGGACATTCCTCATGTGGTAAGCCAAGTCTAGAAGGTTATATCACTTGCCATTCAGAGAGAGCTAGCTACTTGGATGAACTCTATGGCAGGAAGCAATAGGTGAAGGTAGAACTTTGTTATTTTTTGGACTAGAGGCCTGTGATTAGTGATGAGCCACAGGACTTGGTGCTGAGTTTACTGTTATCCATTATTTATGTATATAACCGGTATGGATGAGCATGTACAATGTAAGACAACGTCACCCCTTGGTCTCCTTTCAGCACCCGCAATGCGTGATTGGAGTTCAATTCCCTCCACTGTCTGTAAGGAGTTTGTATGTCCTCCCAGTGCTGGTGTGGATTTTTCCTGGATGCTCAGGTGTCCTTCAACATTCCAAAGATGTACAGGTTATGGTTAGGATTGATAAGTTGTGGGCATGATATGTTGGCACCAAAGGTATGGTAATACTTGCAAGCTACCTCCAGCACATTCTCAAACTGCGTTCGCCGTTGATGCAAACAATGTATTTCACCGTATGTTTCGAAGCACACCTGATAAATAAAGCACTTTCAAATCTATGCTCCAAAGAATAAAGAGGTTTGTAAAATCATAAGGGAGATAGATAGGACAATGCACATTGCCTTTCTAACCCAAGATCTAAAGGGAATGCATTTAAAGGTAAGAGGGTGAGGTTTTAAAAGGGACCCGAGGAACAACCTCTTCACAAAGAGGGTGGTGCATACCTGGAATGAGCTGTCAGAGAAAGTGATTGAGGTTGGTACAATAATAACAAATAAAATACATTTATAGGCACATGGATAAGAAGGATTGATGGTAAATGGTCAGCATGGCCATGATGTATTCCATGCTGTGTTACTCTGTGATTAACAATCTATTTATATATTTTTTTTATTGAGATACTGTATGGAACAGGCCCTTCTGGCCTTTTCAGCAATCCCCCAGTTTAACCTTAGCCCAATCATGGGACAATTTATAATGACCTACCAACCGTTACCTCTTTGGATGGTGAGAGGGAACTGGAGCACCCGGAGGAAGCCCTCACGTTCACAGGAAGAACATACAAACTCATTACAGGCAGCAGCGGGAATTGAACTTGGGTCAATGGTATAGTTAGGCATTGTGCTAACCACTACACTACCATCCCACCCCATTTTTCTCAGATTTTATTCTTCCCACATTTTTATCAGCTCCCCTCAGATTCCACTACTCATCTGCACACTAGGGGCATTTTAGAGTGGCTAATTTACCTCCAATCCACATGTATCTGGCATAAGGAGGAATAAAACCCTGGAAGGAACCCATGGAGTCACAGGGGGAACATGCATACTGCAACATCCGAGATCAGGATTGAACCCCCGTCTCTGGTGTTGTGAGTCAGCAACTCAGCTAGATGTGCCACGGTGCCTTCTTTCTTCCTTCCTTGGACTGAAATATTGTTTTTTTTAGGAGTCAAAAAAATTTGAGCTCAACTCCACCCCATCACGACTGCCTAGGTTCAGAAGATAGACTCAAAGTACTGGGTTGCACCCAGCAGGATACTTGGCCGCCTACTGAATCTTTGTTCAGTAATAGTATTCCAGTTCAAGTCAGAAGGATTATTTTTGGCAGCAGTCCAGTCAGTTTCAGGAAATGGAGAGCAGAGCACTGTCAAGAGAAAACCTGCAGATGCTGGAAATCCAAGCAACACACACAAAATGCTGGAGGAACTCAGCAGGCCAGGCAGCATCCATGGAAAAGAGTACAGTCGACATTTTGGGCTGAGACCAGCACTCTCACTGGTTATAAGATTGATGTCCAGATCCATTAGAGCTTTTTACCTATTATAAAGATCATTGGCTGTATCCTTCTTAGGAGAATGCACTTTGAAGAGTAAAGACAATAAGTAACAGAACATAAAGAAGCCTTAGTTTCCTTTCCCAGTAAGTAATCCATCAATTTCATGTGTCTGATGAATTAGGAACTGCCCCAAAGCAGAACACAATAGACAGACAGCAGACAAAGAGTTTATTTTATAGATTAAAAAGACAGTAACAGAGAATATACTTTATATGTCTGCGAAGACATTCAGTGCATTTATCTGGCAAGATTTCCTCACATAAATTTCTCAAACCTGATTACAGAGAGACCCTCTTGCTGAATATTCCTATTAGTTCATCCCATTTATACCAAGAGCTGCTCACATGCTCTCCACCATTTTGCCAACTTCTGGTTCCTTGGCTCCTCTGCCACAACTTCATTACAGATGTCTAGTGCTTGTGCATGTCCATCCCCCATTAGGAAGTTTCCAGAGGTTGGGGGATGGAAGGTGGAGGTAATTCAACAGTTCATTTGTGAAGCTGCAGAATTCAAAATGAAAAATAGAAGAGGCTTCTACTTGTAGTCACATTAACCAGCACCGAATAGCCGCTATTGCTGCCAGTAATCTCTTAAAAACCAAATCAAATGTAAAGCAGCTTACTGCTTATTTTAAATAGCTGCTTCCTTACAATGCCATGGCAGTTGCTGCCCCAGCCCCGTAACTGCTGAAACCTTCATTGATTCTGTTGTGGCCAACATGGACATAACCATGCTTTCTTGCATGTTGTGCAGTTGGAAGTATACTATAATAAATCTCATTTATCTATCACATCAGAGCGTGCTACTGTACATCGACTTCTAATCCCTAATCACCTATACTGAATTCACATCCTTGTAAACAAATTTCTCCATGGACTCATCTTTCCAGTTCTATAACCAAATGGAAACTCCATATTCCTTTAGTTCTGTTCTCCTATCCAACCCCACCCAGCTTCCGATGTTACCATTCTGCTATACAAATCTCTGGAATTCACTCACTAATAATCCACTTCCTCCTCTTTCTTCTTTTAGATCTTAGGCCATCTCTGACTGCCCTGATGTACCTTTCTTTGTCCAACTGTAGATGAGTGAAGTACCCTAGAGCATGTTATTATGTTAACAATATAAATACAGCATACTGTTTTTGCTGTCAGCCTCTTAAGCTAAGTCAGGCCAACTCCACCTTTCATCCTCGAACCTCTGGATTCTAAAACCAGCAGAAATACCTTAGAGTATCTACCCTCTGTAGCCTTGTTTTGATAAGATCACTGGTTAAACTTTTAAACATGAGAAATACAGTCTCTTTCCATGTAATCCTTCCTCAAATGATCACATTTTCATCTTAAGAATCAATCTAATAAATCTTTGCCAAATCCTCTCCAAGGCAAGTAGATCCTTCCTTGGTTAAGGAGCACAAAGTTGGAAGTAGTCCCCACATTCTCAAGGCCCAAAGTAATTTCAGTAACTTTCTTATCCTTATGATGTAACTACCCTTGATTTTAATCTCCTTTTAACATTTGCTGTTTTTAAAAAAAACATTGCCAGCTCTGTGACCTCTCCATACGATTGCATTTAATCATTCTTTCTGGTAAACTTCTGCTGCACCCTCTCTGAAGTCATTACAGTGGTGCCCAGGTTTATACGTCATGCTTTGGCAGAGTTTATGATTACTTGGCACAATTTCCTTACTGTGATGTTTCATATCTGCCAAATCGTCAAAAGAAGAGATTCACTTTGTCTAACTCTTTTCACATAGGACTTTTACCCCTTTGAATATATACAGTATATCTATTTCTTATTTGAAAGGTATTTTTGAATCTCTTTCCTCTATCCTTTTAGACACTTCATTCTGTATCATATCACACTTCCTTAAACTCACTAACATATCATTACTGCATCTGCCAATTATTTTATATTTATTTATGTTTGTTATTGATCATCTGTTAATAATGGGCAACACGATTGTGAACTATTAATTCTTCCCTTTACCTGCTCTCAGGTGAAAATTCAACTGCAGCTTTTGCGGTCTTTCCACATAACCTGACCCTTATCCTTGTGTATCTCCTCTACACGTCAGTTATATATCTTGCTCACAGATCTCAACAGCAGGAGTTTCCAACTTTTTTTATGATTAAACAAGAGGTCAGTGGACCTCAGGTTGGAGACCCTTGCTCTACAGGATGAAAAATAAAATCAGTTACATTTGAATGGTGGAGCAGACTGGACAGGCTTAATTCTGCTCTGTATCTTATTGTCTTATGGAAAAACCTTCACATGATATGGACTGATCCTGGTGACACCAATGCTGTTGAAGCAGCTCCTTTACTATCTGTTTGACATAATTCTTTGATTATATATTCATGGAACAGACTTCTCCAAACTACCTAAACAGCTTCTGATTTGATTTTAAAGGAATAGTGAGTTTTCAAACTGTGTTGGTGTGAATCCATATTCAGTTCCCATGTCACAATGCAATGAAACACACTACTTATTACACTATAATTTTGCTCTAAACCTTTCGTCATCACTCATAGATAATTCTACCACAGCATCTTCAAGACATACATTCTTCTTTGAAATATGTTTATCGATTCTGCAGCAGTCGTAGAGTTCACCTTTTCTATGCTTACAATAATCCCAGCCTTTTTTTACATGTTATGATGTTATTCTTCTCTTGCCACCACTCAAAAGACCATACCTTCCTCCCCACCAAATATAGAGAAACTTAATTTAAATATATGCAGATATTTCCTCAAAAAGAGTGGAGCTAACAAACTGATAATGAACTTCGACATTTAAAATAGTTAAAATGTTTACTAGCTGCATGAAATCATTGAAGAATTGTTACTATAGGTGTTTTGGGACTGGATCATGTATTTTCATTGTCACTAATGAAATTATATGCTGGAAAAAAAAATCACCTATGTTAATCCCATAAATTAAATTAGTATTTCATCATTATGGGAACAATCACATTTAAGGGAACATATCTATAATAGCTATCTGCCTTGGTGACTCACATGAAGTGAATAGAATTCTTGCAGACTTAAAATACTATAAACTTTGCTCAAAAGTTGGCATCCATAAAGAAATCCACAGTTTCATCTCCGCCAGCACTTAGTGCTAAGGAGAACGTTAATCTCCCTTTCCTAAGAAGAAGATATGCTGTGATCATACAGGGCAGAGCATCAGCAGCAGCTTATATTACTTTTAGTTTGGCCCAAGGCTGTAGTCCTGGTCTTACAAGATTAATTTTAGATACAAACTGATTTTATTACAGCTTTCCCCAAAAGTATTGTCCTCCTCTCCATCAAAGCTGGTGCCATTCTCCCTCTTCTTAAAAAAAACACTTGATCACTCACTCCTTGTCATTATAAATGCCATCTCCAACCTGTTTTTTCCTTGCTGTGTTATTGCTCCCTAATATCATGCCCATCACAACTATAGGTTTGTTTTTAAATGTCCTCAATTATATTTTTGTCCTGTTATAGATCAAAGCCTCAAATGACTTCTTATGTAAGAGTAACAAGGATAATCTATGTCTCCCTTTCACTCCTGATCTTTGATATGACTGTCCATCTTCAATACTGTTATTCAGTGAACGGATGACATTTATGATGGTTACCTTCTAATCAACATATTTTTAGCCAGAGAATTTATAGAACTAACTTCTCCCATATGCACACCACAACTTATGACAACACCAGTTCTTGGACTCCTCTTACTTCTCATCCACATCCTTTACAGCAAATTCAAGCATGCGTTTAGTTAGAGACCAAAGACAAATTTTGCACTAGTGATTTGGATTTCCCTCATCCAATGGGCTTGAAATTGTTGAGGGCAGCAGCTAAAACAAAAGGCCCACAGAAGTCTCATCTCTTGAACTGTATTTCTTTCTCCCTCCTCTCACTAGTCTTTTGTACCCCACCTAATGCTTGAAAAATGGTGGTGATATTTCAGAAGCAAAGGAAAATTAATTTTCTATTTTGCAGTTTTACCATGACTTTCTGAAACTACTCTGGAACTGATGCCAAAATTCAGCTACTAAGAGAGTTACCTTCATTCCTCTGCAATGAATTATAGCCATAGAGCCATACAGCACAGAAACTGGCAATACCACCCAGTTTGCCTTCACAGCCTTTTTGCCTATTGACACATATCACAATTGTCCACATTATGGCTTTATTTTCCACTGCCTTAAGATTCCTGACACCAATTTCCGGATACTTCTGTTTTAGTTAATCTCCCGCCTCAACTTGTCCATCCTCCCCAAGTAAAACGAGAATGCTGGCTACAGCTTTTAACTGAATGAAACTTACAGATGTTATATTTACATAAGATAGTCTGGAGATGGTGGAAATCCAAAGCAATGGACGCAAAAATGCTGGAGGAACTCAGCAAGTCAGGTAGCATCTATGGAAATAAAGAAATAGTCGACAATTCGGGCCGAGCCCTTTCTTCAGGACTGAAAAGGAAGGGTAAGACAATAGAAAAAAAGGTCGGGGGAGGGGAAGGGGAATAGGTAGATGGTTATAGGCAAAGCCAGATGGGTTGGAAAGATAAAGGGTTGGAGAGGAAGGAATTGGATAGGAGAGGAGAGTAGATCATAGGAGAAAGGGAAGGAGGGGACTCTCCTTCCTTTTCTCCTCTTCTCCACATTTAACAGTATTTCAAACTTGCTGCTATATTTATATTTGTGAAGACAAACAAGGCTGATGTTACATTATGTACGGCTGATTTTTTATAGAGATCCACACATACATTTAATAGCTTACAAATGTGACCCATATACTCTTATGTATGTCTTTTGTATTATTACAGGTGAAAAATAATTACAGTCTTCTGAAAAAAATATTATGTCTGTTATATTGATAAATGGAGTTGCTGTTCCTGTAAATATCTGTATTCTTACCACATCAGTTGTATTAATGTTTAGAAAAGACAGCCTGTTTTTGCCTTGTGCCTCCATTATAGCCAGTTAAAGGGAATTCTCATAATGAGTTCACCCACTGCAAGTCAGTAAACAAGGAATGGCCACATGTTTGACATCACTGATTAGGACCAGGCTTTTCAAAGCTTTATGCATATTTCTGAAACCCACAGAACATTAATTTTTAATGATATCACTCTCACTGCTCCATTAAAAGATGGTCTAGAAAAGATTTTAACATAATCAATCACATAGTTAGCTACAAAATATTAACTGGAACAGTGGCCTTTTGCATAAAACATAACATATAAAACCCTCCAACATAGGACTGCAAGTAATTAAAGTTGAATATGTAATCACTTCTGTTCATGCACTAGAATTTTCTGACACCAACAACAAGGTGCAAAATACTTTGCTGGCCTATATATAGATTGTAGACGGAAGACAGAGATAGATTATAGAATGAAGCCAGATATCCTTGTTATGCTTTTATAATAAAAAGTGAACAAAATACTTCTTTGTGCCTGCCAATAAAACTAACGTATATGTGTTGCAGATGCTTACATATGTTGCTGTGGAGAACATCCTCGGCTGATATTCCCATTGCTGTCGAGGTGATCCAGTGAACCATTGAGGTCTTCATGGGCTGCCTGCAGTAAGCCACTGGAGGTGGTGTTTATCAGGCTTGGGTTACTAAGTAAAGGTAAACTACTCTCTGCGAGTGCAGCCTGCCAAAAATAAGCATAAAATAATTGATGAGCCTAATTGTTTCAAATCTGCATTTAGGATGACAGATTTCATAAGCTTCATTAAGAGTGCCTTGTGAGAAGTCTCAATGATACATTACTGTATAAATATTGACAATATATTGTAATTAGATATCAATCTTCTATTAAACATTTAAAATGATCAAAATGAAATTTAACTTTGTTGAATACTATATCTTCTTTTTCCCCAAATGGAGAAGTGAATCACCCAGGTCATTATAGTATCCATTCCTCCCATTTAAAGCTTAGCTTCATAGTTAAAAATGACATTTTGTAAAAAGCTGTTGAATACCTTTGAAACCAAACTGAAAACATGTTCTATGCATTTTTTTAAAGGCTCAATATCTTTGCTACTTCATTCCAGTATTTAGTCCAACCACATTCTCACATCCAGAGCTCCAAGATTAATTTGCAGATTTTCATTCACAAAATTGCTGTACTTTCCAAGTTACTTGATGACAGCTTTAACCTAGATTTTTGTTTCAATTGTACTTTTGGAAGTTCCGGTAAAGGATGGTGTACTTCATAATGCCAATCAATTATTTTATAAGAAACAGAAGAATTATATTTCACTTTCTTATAAAATAAGATGAAATTTAGTAAAGTGCCTCATTCTTTTAAACATAAAAATTAATCCTCTTCTAAAGTGATCAAGGTAGTGGATGGAATACATTCTTTGGCTAAAGAAATATTCAAGCATACATAATGAAAAAGTGAACTGCTATGTCCACATCAGAAACAACTTGCTTAACATTTGGCTTTGAAAATTAGAATGAAGCCCTGATTTGTAAGTTACACCAATTTTCAAAAATCTCTATTAACACTCATTCCAAGACATGGCTCAGGATACTGTGCAGGTAACAATTTTTTTTTATTTATCAATCTGTATTGAAGTTTTTAACCTGATTCTGCCAATCCTAAATTTCTCATTTCATAGCTCTGAACTTGCTACTTGTTCATATCATGATATCCTTTTCCATTCCTATGTTACCACATTCATATTTATCGGCATGACAGCTAATGAAAGGTTAAGCTAAAGAGGCAGTAGGTGTGTCAATACTGGTCGATACTAGTGCTACCTTGCTGGGGCAAATTTATATTATTTCAATAATCAGCTTTATCAGATGCCAACAGAATATTATTATTTATCCTTTAAAAAATAATTAGCAATGTCCTACTTTGGTTTGCAGAATGCATACTTGACAACCTGAAATTTTGTTAAGAGCCTTCCACTTTAATCCTCCCTTGGATAGCTTCCATTTGGACAAGAGAGCCTCTGGCAATTCACTGGTATATCTGAGAAACCTACAGAATTTTGAACAACTCCCAAGTTCCTTGCCACATTCACAAGGATATTTTTAAATCATATTTCACTTCATTGACATTTATCTAACTAACCTTTTGCAAGAGGTGTTAACACTGAACTTCATAAACACCAGAACATAAGAATTAGGAGCACAAGTAGGCAACGTGGCCCTCCAAGCTACACTGCCATTATTCATTGTTAATCAATAATTTCCCATCTTCATCGTCAGTTTCTTCCAAAATCCTTGATTTCCTGAATATCCCGAGATCTATGACCTTTATTTTGAATGAGTTTAATGGCCTACCAGGGTACAGAATTCTAAAAATTCACCATCCTCTGAGTGAGGATGTTTCTCTTTCCCTCTTAAGTACTGGCCCCTGTTTCCAGGGCCCTGGGCTGGGGGAAAATATCCTTCCCACAATCACTCTGTACTGCATATTTCCAGATTTAGCCACGTTGACCTTAACTATACAGAATACTGAAGACATGATCTCACCTTGCCCTATATATTGTAACAACATCTATGCTAGAATGTTTTTTATTAAAGGGAACATATCATTTGACGTATTAATTGGTTGTTGCACATGATGTTTATTTATGACCCTTCATGCTCTGCTGTCCAGCAATCCCCGATTTAATCCTAGCCTAATCAGAAGACAATTTAAACTGACCAATTAACCTTCCAACCAGTACTTCATTGGACTGGAGAAGCCAGAGGAAACATTTGTGGTCTTCGGTAGAACATACAAACTCCTTACAGACAGTAGTGAGAATTTAACTTGGTCCTTAGTACTGTAAAGTTTTGTGCTAACCACTACACTATGATGCCATCCTAATTACAGTGAAGGAAATTAACCCGTAACCTTTCATGCCCTGACTAATCAAGAACCTATAAACTCCGTTGTAAATACACCCAAGGACCTGGCCTCTGCAGTTGCCTGTGGCAACAAATTCCACAGAATCACCACCCTCTGGCTCAAGAAATCTCTCCTCATCTCCATTCTAAATGGACGTCCCTCTATTCTGAGGTTGTACCCTCTGGTCTTACACTCACCCACTATAGGAAACAACCTCCTCACAAAACAATTTAAGCCTTTCATCGTTCAATAGGCTTCAATGAGATCTACCTTCATGCTTCCTAATCCCAGTGAGTAAAGGCCCAGCGCCATCAATTGCTCCTTATACAATAACCCACAATAACCAATGATTCCTGGAATCGTTCTTGTGAACTTCCTCTGAACCCTCTCCAATGTCAGCACATTCTCTCTTAAATAAAGGGCTGTCCTTGAGCCTGGTGATATGTGCTTTCAGGCTTTTGTACCTTCTGCTGAATGGGAGGGGGACAAGAGAGAATGTCCGGAGTGCATAGTGTTCTTGGTGATGCTGGCAGGCTTACTGAGGCAGCAAGAAGTATAGACAGATTCCACAGAAGGGAGTCTACTTTCCATGATGTGCTGAACTGCTTTCACAGATTTACAGTTTCTTGCAGTCACGTGCAAAGCAGTTGCCAGACAAATCCATTTTATATCTGGGCAGATACTTTCTATGGCACGTCAATTAAAAATTTTTAAAGGTGGACAGGGCCATGTCAAAGTTCTTCACCCTCTTCAGGATATAGAGGCACTGGTGAGCTTTTTTAGTTGGGCCAGGACTGTTGGTGATGTTCACTCATAGGGATCTGAGGTTTTCGACCCTTCTCCATCTCAACACCATTGATGTGCACAGGAGCACGTGCAATGCCCCCACTTCCGAAAGTTATTGACCAGCTCTTTTGTGTTGATATTTGGTTCCCTCAGCCAGTCATGATACAGCTTGTGAATAGCTGGGGCCCTAGCAGAGATCTATAAGGTACTCCATTAGTCGGACACTGCTACTCTGAGAAAGGCACATTAATTCCCCCCCCCCCTTTGCTTTCTGTTTGCTTATTAATCTACAATCTATATCACCCAATCCCATGTTTTTCCCTGTCTGATCTTTAGAAAATCTAAATACCCCATATCTCCCTTCTCTAATACCTACAGCCTCAAAGCACTCCAACAGATTATTCAAACATGACTTTCCTTTTATATATTCATGCTGGCTCTACTCAATCCTATTTTCTTGTCCAGTGTTACTTCATTATACATTACGGAATTTCCCCACTACTGATAACTGGTTAAAAAGCAGCAGTTTACTGTTTTCTCTCTCCCTCCATTCTCAAATATATATTACTTAGCTGGGCCAGCACAGTCTAGTATAACCATATAAACATGTAACAATTACAGCACGGAAACAGGCCATCTCAGCCCTTCTAGTCCATGCCGAATGCTTACTCTCACCTAGTCCCACTGACCCGCACTCAGCCCATAACCCTCCATTCCTTTCCTGTCCATATACCTATCCAATCTTGCTTTAGTAGTGGTTGGTGTAATGCTTTACAGCACCCTCTCTAAGATCAGGGTTCAATTTCCGCAGCTGCCTGAAAGGAATCTGTTCGTTCTCTTGGTGACCACATGGGTTTCCTTCGTGTGCACTAGCTTCCTCCCACATTCCAAAGACAAAAGAGTTAGGGTTAGTAAGTTGTGGGCGTGCTATGTTGGGGCCAGTGGTGTGACGGCATTTGCGGGCTACACCTAGCATTTCTCGTACCACGCTGGTCATTGGCACAAACTGTATATCTCGATGCGCACGTGACAAATAAAGCTAATCTGAATCTGATCTGATCTAACATGAAGATATGTTTTGGCTACAGACCTCTGAGAAACAAACAATGTGGGGTGATTGTCAGAAAGGCCAGTGACAACAGTTTATTCTGAATAGGATGCCATGGAGTCACCTGGCAGGGAAACAGGTTTTTCAGTTCTGCATAAATCACCCACTTATACTAATCCCACATTTTTCCCACATACTCAGTCAGCTCCTCTAAATTCTACTACAACCTTACACAACAGGAACATTTGCCGGTTTACTAACCTCTCTGTCTTTGGGAAGAAACCAGAGCACCATGCAGCCATGAAAAACATACAAGTTGCAGCAGGCAATCCCAGAGATCAGGATTGAAGCGAGTCAGTTTGAGCAGCGAAGTAGCAACTCCGCTGGCCGCTTCAGAGAACAATTGCAATATGTGTAACCACTGGGATTAGGGTATCCACTGATCTGATGACTATCAGCTACAAATTCCGTTACTCATATTTTGATAAACATAGTCAATAAATTACTGACAATCTTCTAAATCTTTTTTCCTTGCAGTATCCCTTCCTGTCACCACAAAACAAGCTAAGTTGCACCACATCTTACCTCTCTTTACTGTTCAACTGCAGACTCAGCCTTACCAGTATCTGACCATGGGCATTACACTGACTGTTGCTACATAACTCAGTCTGAGCTCAGTGCTAGGCAGATGCAAGTTTTCACCCACCAACAACTTCGGCTGATTTAAGAATACATAAATGAGATTGCAACTTTCTTCCCATTTGTAAGAAGATGAAGGTAGATGAGATCTTCAATAAGCTGTTTTTTTTTGTGCTGCCATTAATGCTGTGGTTTTCCAAACTATAATCTTTATGGTTATTTTCACATTAATATGCATGTGAATAAGGCTAAAAATATCAAATTAATGAATACAGAAATAAACATGAATTTTGCAACCAGGATGGAATGCTCCCTATGTCCTCAAGAGAAATTAATTCAGTTCCTTAGTTTTAATTATAAAGCCAATTTGTGCTATCAGTGTATTTTTGGAATTCAATTGCACACAAAACATTAATATATTCACCCCAAGCATTTCTATATTGTGTTTGATAAATAGCTTTGCTATCTTTATCTCCCAATTACGTATTAAATTATTCTCATGTTTTACCTAACCACCTCTAAAATAAATTGGCAAGCAATGGATTTAAATGATCATTTAATTAGTTGCATTTATGTTTTCACGTAGTTAAAGAGTTGTATATAAAAGCCAACTAAAATACAAGAACCAATTTTTCTAGATATTTATGGACACACACACACACACACACACACACCAGTAAACCTACTCTATAAATGTAGAAAAAAATCTTATTCCTATCTTATAATTTCTATCAAATAATGTTATCAGATTTTTCAGTCAGAATGAAGAAATGCATCATCCTGTGGATCTCTCCATGGAAGCCATCAATACCAATTTTTTTGACCCCCTGTGAGACAAACCTGACCGGCAAATAGAGAGCTATTTCCAATTAGTTTTCTCTTCTTTTTCCAGATGCTAGACTAAAACTGGTAATAACACTGGAGTGTTAGTCAAGACATACATTCTAAAAATCACTAGTCTGAATTACCATCATTACAGCACAAGTCTTTGAGACACCTGCATCTCAATTTACATTACAAATGTAAATACGGTCAGCTAAAATGTTACCAATTTAATGACTGATGATATCAATAGTATGACTATTGATATGCGTGAGATGAACAGTTTAAAATCTCGGTTTTTTTTATCTGCAAAGGTTAGTGTAATGGGTTACTGAGTACCTATAATGAGAAAAGCAAAGTGAACCTTGGCAGCTCCTCTTTGAATACAAGGTTTGACTAGCAGCAGAAGCAAGTTCGAAATGCAAACCAATTTGTTTCCACTTCTAAGCTGGGCTTGTACTGAATGGTTTAACCCCAGTGGCAATTCCCTGCTGACTGTTCTTTAACTCCAAAGATCCTGATTCATGTTCTAACAAAGCATCTCCTTGACTTTAAAGAATGACCAAAACTTTACCTCGAAATAAAAGTCATGACATTTTGCCTCTTGTGCATAAAAATTATATATTGTAATTAAACTTTAAAATTTTTGCCATGAGCGCCTCATTCCCTGGCTCTATGATGTGAAATCATTTATGACAGCTTAGATAAATATTAATGCATATCCACATGCATTTACAGAGGCTGCCATCAATCTAGCATTTGATACAAAGATGATATTCCAGAGTTTGCCACAGGGTGTCCCTCTTGCTTTCTAACCACTTGAGAAATGCATTGAGTCTAAAACTATACTAAAAGGGAAAGGGATAAAAAAAAATCAAAAATCAAGATTAAAACACAGAAATTAGGATACACGAATAATATAATGATTGTGAAAGCACACATTCCATTACAAACAGTAAATAGGGCAGTCTAAAACCAGTGATCATATTAAACAATGTACCTGCAAGCTTGCGTTGAGTGCTGCTCCATACCCAAGACTTGTAGGTATATTTTTGACTAATGTTGGGCTTCTGAAAATACAGCAATGCAAAATAAATGTTAATACAACAAAAATGTTTTGAGCATTATTTTGTAATTATATGTTGCACTAACTGCAAAGCATTGCTACTTTTCAAAATGTAAAGTGAGAACAAATACATT
The DNA here is from genome assembly GCF_030144855.1 of Hypanus sabinus. Lineage (NCBI taxonomy): Eukaryota > Metazoa > Chordata > Chondrichthyes > Myliobatiformes > Dasyatidae > Hypanus > Hypanus sabinus. Next base: position 153,081,625 of record NC_082713.1, on the reverse strand, counting down.
AAAGTGACACCATAAACCTTTACAGCATATTTCAATTCCAAATATAAAATGTAGAACTAGAAATACTAAATATTCTACTTCATCCACATCTGTTCTTCTTCTCTTTCAATTCTGTTTCCCTTTTTTCAAATTAGTTGGCTGAAGATGCACTGAATGAACTTTCAAGCATGTTTTATTAGTGATAATTACTCGAGCAAGTGCTGAACAAATGCAAAATATAAACCCCAAAGTACATCATCATCAAGATGAATGGGCCAGTTGCCTAACTAAGCGGTTTCTCAACAAAGAAGTGTTTAGCTTCTCTTAATACACCTGTGGCCTCTTTAAATTATTATACAAGGCTATTAATTATACAGGCCAAGGAGAAAGAAATATTAACCAACCCAATCATTCTGATAGCGAATTAATTTGCAAAGCAGTGGAATAAGCAAGCAAAAGGTCTCAGTGCAAAAAAATGCTCATCAATACCCTCATCAGGCAAATATTTCTGAGGTCAGCCTCTTTGAGTACGGTGGCCACTGTTAAATTCCTTCTCATCAACAATCTAAAAGGACTGATACTCATCTTATACGCTAATGGTGTACTGCATTGAGAAATCGTGGCATAGGACAACAAGGGACATAAACAGTTGCAGCACAAAGACTAGAGCAATAGGTAGACAGAAAAAGTGAAGATAAGTGTGTATTTGGCTTTAAAGAGAAGTAATGAATTAACAACTGGATGTCATAGTAACATAGCAGTTATCACGATGCTATTACAGCTCGGGAGCATCAGAGTTCGGAGTTCAATTCCAGCATCCTCTGTAAGGTGTCTGTATGTCCTCCCCATGAATGTATGGGATTCTTCCGGATGCTCCACTTTCCGCCCACAGTCCAAAGAAGTACCAGTTAGTAGGTTAAGTGGTTAAATTGAAAATTGTCCTGTGATTAGGATAGGGTTAAATAGGTGACTCACCGAGCAGTGCAACACATTGGGTGGGAAAGGCATTTTCTGAACTGTCTCCACATAAATAAATAAAGTGCACATCCATAACAGCAGGTTTTCATTTCTAATATCACACAAGCAAGACGAATGCAGATGTTTGTAAGTGAAATGAGAAACAGATACAGGAAAAGAATAAAGTGATGCTTTGCCTATGAAAGAGCATGAAATGTAGTATCACTAGAGTGCACCAATCTGCCTTTGAAACTTACCCTCCAACATTCTTGGCCCATGTGAAATGTTGCAACTGGAACAGGAGGAATGGTGTAACTAGGAGTTAACTACAACAGTGAACAATACTGAAGACATACCCTGTTATCTTTTGTGACCTCCTCTTTTGGTATTCTATTTCGTCCACTGTCCACACTGCCCCTTTAACATTTTCTACTCGAACAAAACACTTGTGCAGACTAAGGTTATGGCGTACAGCGTTCTAAAGTAAACACAAAGAGGGGGAAAAGAACATTCCAAGTTTTGTAAAATAAAACCAAGGAGCAAATGAATAGCAATTTAAGAAGAAACATGCTGAAATCAGATTCCTTTCTTCTTTAATGTTTTATATCTCTATAAGATAGGAGTTTTTTTTTGTACTGTCCGACAAGTTTACCAAGTACTCTTCCTTAATTCAGTTTTTTTTTAAAGATTTTTTTCTAGGCTTACCAGGAAAACCTGCAAGTTTAGTTCTTCTTTAAAACTATTTTGAAAATTATCTACATTGTTCAGAAATTATACACTTCAGATATTCGAAAATCCAAAACCATATACATATTCGTTCTCTTTTTGAGTTGGCTATAGGCTATGTACTTTAAACAGCAGCATGAATAGCAAAACTGTACACCAATATCTGCCATTTGAACTGTCTGTG
>NC_082713.1:153044779-153077279 GCF_030144855.1 Hypanus sabinus | reverse complement strand
TCACCTGCCTTATAAGAGTTGCATAAGTAAATGGAGGTCTGACATCTGCATTCTTATAAAATTCATAGTTTGGGGCAATCTCTGAAAGAGATATAGGGAATTTTCAAGCAAACAGGGCAATGTTCTGATGTAGAAGAAATAATAATTCAAAATCAGTCCAAATTATTTTGACATGGTCTATTTATGCCTGTAGTAAATTAAACAAAAAGCAATACTTTGTCCTTCTTTCACCTCTTCCCTCAATTTAGTCCCTGCAGATATCTTATCTTTCCTCTAAGAAGCTGCTCAGGAACGGGCATCCTCTTAATACTAAGTAAGGGCAGCCCAGACTTCCCTTACTTACTGCCTGCTACACTGCTAGTGTTTAGGGCAGCAATGAAGATCCTCCATCTCTGGTGGTGCTCAGGGCTTCATGATGCCAGTAGCTTCCTCTTGGTTTTCACCAAGTCATCCAAGCGCCAGGTGGAGACTCAGGAATGCTGTCGTACTCAGATTAGATGGATTTTACCGAACTTTGCTGTACGAAACATTGCTGTTTCCGTAACTCTTTAGTTTTACCAGTCAAGATTGTTACCCCTGAGCTGAATCCCCAAATCTGGAGGTCCAGAGGACCGCTCTTAGTCTGGCCTCTACCCTTTGACCTGTTTGACACATGGGTGATCCTACCAAGAGCCAAAGCATAAGGCCCTGCCTCCAGCCAACACAGCTCTCTGGGTCATTGAGGCATGCAAGCTTCCAAACTACAACAAGGTGTGGTCCTTTAGGAGGCCAGACTTCCCTACAGACACCAAAATGGCATCCCAATTAGCTGATCAGTGATGGGAATGCCCCTAAACATGGCTTCCTTTGCCACTTTGGTGAGTTATATTGGATCAGAAGTTGGACAACGCCAATATTAGGGTGCAATATAAACTGTGATGTGTTGGAAGACTAAAGTATAACATTAAGCTATTCTGCTGATTTCTGTTCACTAATGTACAGGTATAAACACCAGTTGGGGCCCCAGATGCCAAATTTGACAGCCATAACTGGCTGGAAAGGAGCACCTCAGGGGCAAGCAAGGGAGGAGAGATTTTGCCTTTGCAGAAGAACATAATTAATTTTATTTTTCTATTGGTGAGTGTACGCAGTCTCTTTAAGGACAGCTATATAACATCTACAAAGAATGTCAGTGTGCAATGAAACTTTTCCAAAATGCACCTGAAGCAGCCGTGCGGTTTCCTTATTGCAGTCACCTATGTCAGGGATGACCACAGATGAGCGATAAACAAAATCGCTAATGGCACATCTCCACTCTGAAACAGGCAACCAATCAGTTGCCATATTGAACCCATAGGCGCCTGCTTTCTGATTGTAACTGAGGACTAGCAACATCGAAAGCCTAGGCCTTTGTATTCTTATGCCACTCATTGGAGCAGCTCAACTGAAAACCAATGAAATAAAACTAACTAATGCAGGTGGTTTCAAGTGTCAAGCAGTGCTGGGATTTGAACTCTCAGCCATCTGGATGGGAGCCAAGTGCTCAGCCACTCAAGCTACTGAACTGAAAATATTTTTCAGTCTATGCAAAAAATATTGACAAAAACTCATTGCATGGTTCTTTACAATTATCCTGTTACACCTCATTATGTGTTCAAAATTGGGATGGAAGAATGCAATTTCTGCAAACTCATAGGGCAAGATAATGTGATTTTAAACTGGAAAATAACTGACTTGAACTGAAACTTTTAAAGTTACTAAATCATCAATGAATGCAGAACTTCACAGTCTATTTATTTCTATCTGTAGATATAGCTTGATATCAAATTATAAATATGTATTTTTGAAACGTACAATATCTAGTTTAAAATTATATAATCGCTTAAGAGTATTCCAACAGCAATCTCATTGTATACTTTACTCTCTTACACCCAAATATCAGAAAGCATTTTTCAAATAAATTTGTTCCATATAATTTGATCTTCGGGGAATGTCTTAAATGTGTTTTAAGTTTAATCTACTTCCAGCAAAAAAGGGGATATAACCTTTTCATATAATATTCAAAACATATTGTGTACTTAAGTTAAATGAAAAATTATCGAAGTTATTTGTCAGATAAATAGTCAGTCTGCTACTGGAGCTACTGAGAATCCTACCTGATGAAATGGGAATGTTGTACTTATCACCATGTCTTCTTCGAATTGGTCCCACATTGTGCACGTTGGCTGGAGTGATTACGGAGGGTCCTTGCGTGACAGGGGTGACTGGGGCTGTTGGTGTGGTGGGAGTCTGAGGTAAGCTCTGTGGGGATGTCTCTGAAATGTTCTTAGACATTGTGACACTCGACACCAGATTCAGCTGAGGAGGCCCAGGAGGAGGAGCGGGAAAAGGCAGAGACAGGAGAAAGAAGGCTTTAAAAGGTTTGACAAATGAGAGTGGATTCACTTCTACAGCTGTGTTGCCACTAATAAGCAGCGAAGGAAGCAGCCAATCTCAGCTAATTACAGGATGAAATTGTATCATAAGAACTCTAATTAGAGGATGCTGTTAGAGATTATCTAATGATCTGATCCAACATTACTCAGGCCCAACTCATTCTAGTTTATCCCAACTGTCTCTTCTTAATAAAAGCAGCTACCACAGTTCCACGGTTGCGCTTGTCTATTCTAAGGGCTGAAAAACAAGGCAGATTATCAAAGGATCCAGTTACAGCAAAGGGGATGGAGATTGCCGCTGCTCCTCTCCTGCTGCTGCAGTTTTTGCACAGTCCCAAATCTCAGCTGAGAGGCTCCAGCCAGCTGGAAAATTTTACACTGACCTTTACTCTCACTGCTAATTTGGTGGAATGGTAATGACATTACTACATATTCAAACAAAATTGTCTTAATTGCAAATTAGCCAGAGGAGGCTGAAATTTTTTCAAATTAAATATGATTGTAGATGGAGAGGGGAATGGAATTTCTTCACTAACAATCATTTGTGGCATGTGTTAGCAAATATAATGAAATGTCAAGTTTGCCAATTCCTCTGGAAGTATCATTTTCAATTTATGATTACAGTGTCAGTTATTGCTGATGTACCCTGGAATATGGGTGTCAGGGAAGGAAAAGGAAAAGAGGAGAAAATGAATGCAAGTTATTTAACAGTGTGTCCTTCAACTACTCCTGCCAATAAAATTCCTTAATCCATTATTGAAAATTTTTCACGTCACCTCTTTTATATTTACCACACATCCATTGTCATAAAGAGCATCTAATTAAGAAAATTTACACTCACCCACTGTGAAAAGATTTCTGCCAAATTCTTAAGTGATGCTCTTAATGGCTAATTTGTAGTCATTTTCAATCTATTCTGAAGGGTAATTTCTCGATCTGGGAAAACTGTAATGTTATCTTGTCGCTGCACAAAACTAGAAAATCAGGAATTGTGCAGGAAATTGCAACTGACTAAGTAATTCAGGCACAGCTGTCGTTCCAAATGTTATGTATTCATCTATAGATAAACACCTTTTTCATTTGGAGTAGATTATGCATTTAACATTGATTGATCTTACTTTGTGGATTTGTTTTACACGTTTAGAGAGTAGAAAAATTTGTTAAAGAAACAAAAATTAACATATGCCAGCTAATTGTTCTGCATTCTTGGGCAGCAGCCAGGAGAAGTACACTGGCAGTCTAATAACAGCGCCTGGCACCCTGAAGGCATTCCCAAGTGCATCTGTTCCCAATAAACCACAAACTGTTTTATTCCGCTGCTACCCACAGCTTGCAGCTTGATGTGAGAAATCCAGTTATGTTTATATATAAATTTCATGGTGATTCAAATACTGTAACTATCCTAATAAACAAGCAACACCTTATTAAAAATTCTTGATAAAATCATACTATCTTTATCTAATCATCTAAATATTGTATTTAAGAAAACATTTTACCAAAATACATATTTCTTTAAAGCAGTCCTACATTAAAGAATCTAATAATTTTCATAATATTCAAGCACATTTACTATCAAAGCTGCTGGATAAATCAGAGCAGTTTCATTAAAACTTTTTTTTAAAAAATTGGAATCCCAAATTAACTAGCTTGTGTAAAAGAAATACATACATTTTCAAAATAAAATTCATAATTTTATACACTATAATAATTTTCAATTATAAAACTTCATAAAATCACCATCATTAAATCTTCTGTGACTTATATACTATAGCTGATTATGTTTACAGGGTTATGATAATTTATTTTATCATACAGTAATAACAGGCAGAACATGTTTGCAGGATGGCAGTCATGTTCTGATAAAATGGAATTTATTAAAGATAAATAAGGAAAAGCATGTAAAAGCTAGGATGAGCACTTAGCTACCTCAACTCATCTGAATATATTCAAGGTTGGGTGAAACTCATTATTCAGGACTTACAGCCTTGATAACTTTGATTTTCATCCATCCATAGCATGGCCAAAAGGTACCATTTAATGAAGTACCATCCAGAGAGTAAATGGGGTCATATAATAGACAGTGCAGTTGCACCTTGTGTTCATGTACTGATAGCTGTTAAGGGTGCAGTGATGAACCAACAGAGCTCATTTCGCCTTGGTAATAAATTCATACTATTAATATTTATCAAATGTGTGGGCTGTCTCAACTGAGCCACTGCATATGAGGACATAAATCAGTACTATCATATCAATTATGAAGCTCTTTTTGTGAAGTATATAAATTTTAGAGTTCTTTTTGTATACTGTTCTCCTTTTCAACCATTCAAAGGCTAACAGTGCCATGTAATACATTCTAGAGAGCGCAAGTGTCCAGTGGGAAGAGGAAAAGACTGGAGTTTCAGTTCAACGTACTCATCTAAGGATTCCCTATTAATTACCCATCATCAAATGCAATTAGTAGTCCTTTCATGTGTGGTTTATGTAATGTAATACTTGAGTTACATTATTCAAGTTCAGTTTTAGAATATATGCTGAGGATCATTTATTAGTATGGATCTTACCACACTGCTGGACTTTTACAAATTTACTAATTGAATAATTTATTTATAACGAATGAGCTGCAGATTCCTGATGGATTTACTCAATAAGTATATTATCTTTAAACTTTGTGTAGTGCTGAACATAATATGAAATAAGTGGTCAGAGTATTATTCATTTAAAATAAATGAGCAAAGCAGTGTATTAAACCAAGTTGTCTTTAAACGAGATTGCCCCACCCCCATTTTAATTAAGCTGCACAAAATTCTTAATAACAGTTAGAATCTGGGGCTATTAATTTCTGATGTAATTTGCTGCTCTGTAGTTCTAGTGGCTGAGTATTCAAACTCACAACCATAAGGTCATGAGTTGGAGTCCCTCAGCTGTCCGTCACTTGAGTACAGCTTCCTTAGTTGAGGCATTACCAGCTTTCAGTTGGGCTATGTGATAAAGTACCACAGAAAAGAAATGTGTTTTATCTCAGTCAGGAGGAGGTCAGTGCTACAAGGAGAAAAAGAGATACTGTACATAAAACAATTCAGTTTGGCACAAAACGTGCAGTTCCCTTAAAGGAACTGTAGCAATATTGCATGTGTGCTTTTCCTCTAACTGTCTGTCATAGATTTCCAGTAGAATGGAAATTCCTTCTCAGCAAACCAATTCTACCATATAGCACTTAACGGATACTGGAATTCTTTATTCAGGGTTGGGAATGGAGCTGAGGAGTTTAAATTGACACTTGAACATCTCTGAAAGTAACAAAGCATTTAAAAAGTTTAAAGATTTGTTTTTTTGATTTTAGCATCCAATATGACTCACATTAAAGTACACAAATATTATCAGTATGATTTCCTTTTATTTCATTTATGAACTAAGCTAGTCACAACATGATCTTTAATTTCAACAGTTCATTCACCAGGTTTGTTTTAAAGTAAAATGCTATAGATACTATTTTGTTTGACAGTAAATGCTAGTACTTCACCTTTAAGTAACTCCATTCAGTGCTTTGCCAGTAATGACATAAGAAGAACTCCATTCAATGTCTTGCCAGTAATGATATAGCTATATAGCAGTGCAATTGATGCCCAATAAAATTCTCTTCGCTGGCAAAGTGTATTTGTAAATCCATCAAAATAAAATGTTCTAACATTTTAGCAGTCATCTCAAGCCAGTTATTTGTCACAAGTGAAGTATATTACTTTGTCAGAGTAGAATGTAGGATGTCTATTTATTTCAACAAAAAGCTATCTGCTAACATTGTTCATAACCACACTTAATCTTTAAGTATTGGCATAACCATTCTAAATGGAAACCATCAAGACAATTGTTTATTTTTAAGTTATGAAATATTCATTAATGGTGTGATCCTAGTACAATCAGTTGTTGAATATCAAACTTACGGGTTTCGGACATGGCTTAGGATCAGAAGGTCTCATGTGGAGATGGGTCATCATCGCCTGAAGACGTTCACGTTCTTTAGAAAGCTGTTATTGAACAAACATATTTTCTTTCAAAATACTTTTAGAATGATTTTTCTAGCATGGTCTTATTTCTCTAATTCGCAATAGGATCAAGTCCTTTTTATATAAGCTGTTCTTAAAGAAAAGAGCAACTTCGTATGAAGTACTCATCGTTTAAGACTCCCATGTGTTAAAAGGTCACAGAAAAACAAATAACACTTCATCTTTTTGTCAATAAAAGAATTTAGGTCATGGATGTTATGACAGTAACAAGTTACCAAGAACACAAATAAGTAGGTCCTTGGTGTCCTGATAAAGTCCCGTGGATACTGTAAGGAATGGACTAAAGCCAGCAGCTGGAAAGAAGTGAAGGGTTCTCAAAACACTATGCTTGCCAGAATCATCTGCATGCTTCATCCTTTCCCTCTGAGGTTCAGTTACTGCCCCCTGCAATCTGCCATCATCAATCTAATTCAAAAGAGTGACAGAGACCTGGCAGTGCGATGCACTTATCTCCGTCACAGAGTCTGGGTCCACGTTGCTCTGGGTCTCATTACAACTGACGGACTTTATATCAGGAGAGTGTTCCTATAAGTCAGCAAGTTATAAAACCTATTAATTGGCCACCTAGAATATAGTGAAATTTGTTTCTGTGGTTTTAAAATCAAATACTGGACTATTCTGTTTTACTTCTTCAAATTACTAAATTTTAATGAAAGGGATAAATAATGTAAGAAAATAAATGGTTTATTTACTGAAAATAGAATGGTATAGCTGATGTGCAAGTATATAAAGGTACTATCTGTCAGAGATATGCAGTCTGAAAGAGAGGTATGACACCTTAAAGAAAGTAAGATTAACGGCCTACCAGGCTACAGAATTCTAACAATTCACCATCCTCTGAGTGAGGATGTTTCTCCTTCCCTCTTAAATAGTGGCCCCTGTTTCCAGGGCCCTGAGCTGGGGGAAAATATCCTTCCCGCATTCACTCTGCACTCCTTGTGAGAGCTTTCTAAGTTTCAACAACATCACCATTTAGAAAGTGCTCAACAGATATCTTCTTATAGTCAGCAAGGGTCCTGTAAAACGATTGCCTAGACGCTTCCTTGGCCATGAAATAATGTGGCGATCAGAAGATTTTACATAGGTGAGAATTTCATTTTGAAATGAATTAGTGGTGATCGGGTGAGGAGGGAGGTGTGAAGTTCCTTTAAAGTAATCATATATTACTTCATGATCTATGGTTCTACCTGGCTATTAATCCACAACTGAATTTGTAATCCAAGCAGTTAATTGATATATATTTTCATGAAATATGTTATGGTTTATTAAATACATAATGTAAAATAATACATGAACCAAGAAAGACAGAACAAAGACAGAAAATGGGAATATTAAAGATTCATTTTGAACTGCTTTGTGTATACAAACCATTACAACCAGTTTACCTGAATCTCCAACTGCTGCACAACCTGCATTTGGACCCGACACTGTGCAGTACTCCTGTCATCTAATGCATGCTCATTGTTAAGGTGCCTGTGAGTAGAAAATATGTATCAGGCTGTTTAGTACACCACAATTGTTATTTATGTAACCCTATTAGACATCATAATAAGCAATGTTACAGTGAAATGATGCAGCATATGATATTACAAGAGACTGTGTATCAGTACTTATTCGATCTATAACACTGAATGGAAATTTTTGCAATGTGCAGTTCTATTAACTACAGCTGAAGTAAAAGCATGATATTAGCCACAATCAGAAAATGCAGGCCAAAAAAATTATCCAGAACTATTTGAACAAACCATAGCCTAGCAGCAAAAACCAATGTATTATGACACAGAGAGTAGCCAGCCCCTGTCACTCCTCACTTTACCCCCAGCACTGCATTTTTTTGCCTTTGAGTTTCATAATGTTACGTCTGGCAAGAGTTATGATGAAAATGAATAATACAGTTAAGGAATGCAAGTGCAGGTGATTCGCACATGCAATGAGAGATGTCAGAGAGGACACTGTGGGACATCAGAGGAGCACAGCTGTAAAAGTTTATCCAATTACTTGAATCCGCAGAAAATCGCAGACATACAGTACTGTGCAAAAATCTTGGGCACACGTAAAAAAATTCTGTAAAGCAAAGATGCTTTCAAAAATAATGACAATAAAAGTTTCTAAATTCCAAAAAATTACAATAAAGAGCAGTATACAGTAAAAAAGTATCAAATCAATATCTGGTGTGACAACCACTTGCATTTAAAACTGCATTGATTCTTTTAGGTACTGTGTTGTGAAGCTCTATAAGGAAATTGGCCGGTAGGTTGTTCCAAGCATCTTGCAGAACTTGCCACAGTTCTTCTGCAAACTTTGGCTGTCCCGCTTGCATCTGTCTCTCCAGGTAATCTCAGACAACCTCAATGATGTTGAGATCAAGGTTCTGTGGAGGCTACACTATCTGTTGCAATAGAACTCCCTGTTCTTCTTTCTGGTGCAGATAGTTCTTTACAACTTTGGCTCTGTGTTTGAGCTCATTGTCCTGATGCAGAAGGAAGCTGGGATGAGGCAGACGCCTCCTGATGGAATTGTATGATGGATAGCAATCTACTTGCACTTCTCAGCATTGAGGATTCCATTAATTCTGACCAACAGCATTTGTAGAAATGCAGCCTCCAATTTGCAAGGGAACTCCGCTGTGCTTCACTGTTAGCTGCTTGCAGTGATCTCCAGTTCTTCTATGGACAAACTACCTCTTGTTTAAGCCAAAAATTTGAAATTTTGACTTGTCAGTCCAGAGCACTGCTGCCATTGTTCAGCACCACAGTCCGTGTGTTCTTCTGTGTAGGCAAGTCTCTTGTCTTTGCTTCCACTGCAGAGGAATGGCTTTCTGGCAAAAATTCTTCCATGTGGATCACCTCTGATAAAACTTCTCTGGACTGTAGAGGGGATACTGGGATTCCAGTGGTTTCTGTGAGTTCAGTGCTGGACTTCTGATTTAGAAGGGACGTCAGTTTGATGTATCTTTCGGCTGTTCCAACCATGGCCAACCACTGTTTCTAGTCCTCAATCTTGCCCATTTCTTTATGCTTCTTCAGAAGAGCTTAGGCAGCACATCTTGAAACTCATATCTGCCACTATTTTCTGCTTGGAAGAGGGTCTGCTAATGAAGGATAACCATCTTGTGTCTTGTTGCTATGCTCAGTTTTACCACTCTGTAAAAATTGATCATTTGAAGGTTAAACTGTCAATCTAACAACCATCACCTTTTAGTTTGGTTATCTTTCACCCACTTTGATTCCTTCTACACTCATTTCTCATTCAGTTAATCAGTTTAATTCATTCAACTCATTATGTCATTGATCATTGCTCAATCATGCACTGGGCTATATACCTATAAAGAAATCAAATTTTTATTTGAAAAGTGGTCTATTACTTAAAATGTTACTTTCTTTAACAAAATGCAAAACTTTCTCTGTATTATTTAGATTTTTGGAAAACAAATGTTTGGAAATCTAAAATGGGCTCTTTTCTACTGACATACTAATGTAAAAGACAAAAATAAACATCTAGAACAAAATCTATGTTAAAAAAATCTATCGTGCCTAAGCCTTTTGCACAGTACCGAATGCTGTACAATTTCATACAAAGGGCATTTCAACATACTGATAGCAGCAAATCAGCACAGTTCCAATGTAAACATTTTATGACACAAATTGAACCTGCGAATCTAGTTCAGTAGAACTTTCTGAAGAGGCTAAAGAGACAGAATTTGCACACTTGGTTTCAGCAAGTTCATCAATTCCATCAATCACCGAAGAATCAAAGTAAATGCATTTTACACTCCCTCCAATTCAAAGCATGCCTTTACTTTTCATTTGAATCTCCGTGTACACATTTCCTTTCCACGAACTAGCATTAGTATTTCTTGGTATATTTTGGCAATGCTCAGTCTATTATTTGTGAGAATATTTTACAAGTTTCAACATACAGTTTTAAGAACAAAGTTACTATTTTGATTTTGGCACCACAGTTGAACTTTACTATTGGAAAATGTAGTTATTAATCTAATGTCCCAACTCTACCAGTTGGTATTGCCAGAATAGGAGTATTGTTTAGTGACAGTTATCCTCACAAATATAATTCCAACTTGGTCTCAGCAATGTTTCTTAAATTTCCACTAGATTATTGAGTTTCACTGAGCCTCATCTACTAAGTATTTAATTAAGACACAAGTGACAACTCTAACTTTAAATTACTACGTAATATTCACTTGATCTCAAGTTTCATTTAAAATATTGAAAGATGAAATCCCAGAGAACTTTATAGAAAATGCCAGATGGAAATAGCCAATTAGCCCAATTAGCACATGTTTGTCTTTATCCTCCATATGAAAAGTAATCCTAATTCCATATGGAAAGTATTACAATTTAAAAGGATCAAAACTAGCGCATAATATTTTCAGTAATATAATAGTGTTATGATTAGTTTGTAAAATGTCATATAAGTTTGTATTGTCAAATTATATTTCAAACCTGGATCTGCCACTTCTACCCATCATTTTGTGAGCAGATTAATTAGAATATTTATTTCCATACCAATGCTACAATTGATAAGTAGCTAATCCTTGTTATGAAGCTTCTCTGACAAGAATGAGACCATAAGATCAGAAGACAGGAGCTGAGTTAGGCCAACCACCCTATGGGGTCTACTCCACCATTCCAACATGGCTGATTTAATATTCTTCTCAATCCCATTCTCCTGCCTTCTCCCCATATCCTTTGACACCCTGACTAATCAAGAACCTATCAACCTCTGCTTTAAATATGCTCAAAGACTTGTCCCTACAGCCATCTGAGGTGATGAATTCTACAGATTCCTCTAGTGAAAGAAATTCCTCCACATTTCGGTTCTAAATGGACATACCTCTGTAATGAGGCTGTGCCCTCTGGTCCTAGACTCACCCACTATAGGAAACATCCTCTCCACATCTACTCTTTCTAAGCCTTTTGATATTCAATAGGTTTCAATGTGATCTCCCCTCATTCTTCTAAACTCCAGTGAGTATAGGCCAAGAGCCATTAAATGTTATTAAAACTTACGGATGAAAGTTTTTAAAATACTTAGAAAGAAAATCAGTCTACTAAGAACACAAATTGTAATGCAAATGAAAATAATGTTATTAACACATTGTGTTCAAAGTAATGGGCTAAAATCTCGGTGAACACTGGAGGGAACTGAAAGGTAAAACAAATTATGAAATAATTCATAAGTATCACTAAGCTTTGGTTATAAAATCTTGGGCAAGTGCAAGAAAGTAAAGCTCATTCAGATATCTATAAGATTTGGCAATGAGAATATGTTCTTGAGTAGTCCTGCACAAACAGAACTGTGGCATATTGAATGATCTAACTAAAAGGACAAGTGACCCAGATGCAAAAGAAAGCATACTGCTTTCAATTAATATCTTCAAATCTTGTATGAAACATTTCTTTAGCAGAGATATGATTTGGTTCTTTTACATAGGAAAAACTTTAAAAGGTAAACAAATAGCTGAATATCACCTTGGTTAAAGAAATGACAAGGAGGTAAGTGTTTAAATGTGCTGGAATAAGACAGCAAGGAACTGAGAGGACTTCCAATTAAAAAAAATGATTGAAAATAGATTTGATTTAAGAAATTCTAAAATAAAACTGAAATGTAATCTTTAAAGAGAGTGTTTTCTGAATTTTCCCACTCCTCCCAACAGAGTTTAGAAATGGCATCTCCAGCTTTTATACACTGCACTCTCAAGCACTCATATTACAATTTCATATGTTGTAGCACATTTCAAGATGTATTTATATTTAAATGACAATGCTCCCCTGTGGTTCAGTGAGTTTAACCAGAAAGCAGCTGACTAGGAAGGTCCCAGGTCAGTCCTTGGTCTGTATCATGTGAGATGATTTCAGGCCTAGATTAAAACTGAACCTCAGTGATAGAGCAGAAAATCAGCCATAATATTCATTTCTGAAGATTAATACATGTCCACACCTAGAGAGCAAAAGATTGGACATCCAAATTCCTACATACCAACACCCACTCTCAAGGTGCACAAATTAATGATGGTCATATAAATCTATCTCTCACAAAAAAAATGAGAATGGATATAAACAATTCTAGTTTGTTAAATTAGGCAAGTCTTTAGAAAATATGCAGCCTTCACATTTTCTATATGTGAATCTTAATGAATAATTAAAATATAATAAAACAAAAAATGCCCTTCAACTACACTACAGCAGTTGTAGAAAACTGCAGTTAGCTAAGCCATTACTGCTTTGCAACCACTGCAAGCATGAAAATAGTTATCGGCATCGCCCGTCAACCTACACTATATAACAATGACATCTGCTCACGTTTGTTAACATCACTACAAAGAACAAAGCTGAAAATAGTGGCAATGCTACACCACAGTCAGAGTCTTGGTTCAATTTTCAATGGAAATCAAAAGATTTAAATTCCAATACAAGCTCCGTTGCGTTAAATGAAAGTAAAAAAGGAAGGTCTTTGCAAAGTTATGTGAAGCAATGCGTCTCTGTCGAAATTATTATTGATGACAAATTCACAAAGCTCCCTTAAAATGACATAGAGTTTGGAAATGCCAAAGCTGCCACTTTCCTTTCTGTAATTATAGGCTAGCTTGCAGCCCTCTTATTATTTAAAGTATAAACTCTGTCAGATCAATGAACACGCAATATTCCATGCATTTTTTTCTGCTACATCTGCTGTCTCCTTTCCTTGCTATTGTTTACCAGCAATGAGCAAAATAATAGTGTCTATTCATTCTCATATTTAATTATGCCAATCATTCTTGCAAAATTGGACACAACCAAAGAAAAGGTATAAATAAGACTCCACAATAATAAATCAAGAGATCTTTCATAGGCTTAAATTATTAACCTATTTATTTATGATTATTTTATACAGAAATGATGAGTCTCTTTCATGCTTTAGTAACCACTTCAGGTCAGACATATTGCTCCTCACAAATTCTCTGTGATTTATATAACAAGAATGAGATAAGCTGAAAAATGATAGGATTGGTGGGTTTTTTTTCAGTCTGTGCTTAATTGCTGTTTCAAAATGCATATGCAAAGGGACATTTCATTAATCATTTAATCACATCCCTAGCAGGAAGTTGGACCTAATGTTGCAAATACCCTTTTCATTTCAATACTCCATAATGCTATCGCATGCACTTGATATATTGCATATGTCATAAATTATAGCTGCTTCAAAACGACCAAGTGGGTTGTTATCCCCATAGATGCTTGTTACAAAACCTTTATTAAGTTTTCTACTTATTGCCAGTTCTATTTCACAGCTTCATTCCGGTCTCCAATAACAGCTATTTCCAATGTCAAAGGTCTATAAATTACCCATGCAATCTCTAACACCATTTCACAGACCCGTTCTACTTCTACTGGTCTGCTAACAAGGCGATTACACACAAATTACTGAATGCCTATGAAATATTTAAGTGCATCCTACTTTGCTATGCATTAATAAGAGGAAAGCAGTCTCTGGAATTCTGGTTAGCTGAAGTCCCTAATGTCCCCTAATGAGCCTCTTACAGTGACTCCAGTTCAAATACAAAGGTGAAGGAAAAATGCAAAGGGTGCCTTCAAAAAGCCAGCACTGTACAAACATTCCATGAGCTAGCTCTAATTTATGGGTCACTTTATAGGTATATTGATTTTTGTTTTCAAAATGGAATAAATGATGTGGTTGTCTACCATTCAGTAAAGGGATATGAAAGCCTTTTGCTAGATACTTAATTCAGCTAGACCTGAAGCTTAAGTGTGAAACTTGAATATGATTAGCATACCAACTTATTCACATTATTAATTAAAACACTTTTGAAGCAGTGCAGTAAAGCAAAAAATAATCCAATCTGATTTTTGTGACTCTCTTTTAAAATTACTAATCCTCTTGATAAACAGAATCTATAAAAAGTTGAGACTGATTAATATTACAACTAAGATAACCTAACATATCTTGGAAAATGAATTTCACCATTTAATGCAGGATACTGTTTGGTTTTATCATATTTTCCACTTTTTCACACCGTTAGTTCTGTGCATTCCTCATTTACATGAATTAACTTTATTTTTATCTATTGGTCAAACTGCTTCTAATTCCTTTGGAAGGCATCTTCATAGAAAATACGGAATAAAATCAAATTATTATCTGACTTGGTAACTCTGATTTATATTTTGTCATAGGAAAATGAGGAATGCTTTTTGGTTTCTTGGACAAAAGTCAGTTTGCTTTAAACTGAGTTAAATATTCTCCAAGTACAAGAAACCTCACAAAACTATCAGAATATTCTCTAGTTGCATGCATGCTAATTCAAAGCTGTTGGACATTTTGCACAGCCGCACACCAGTTTATAGTCCGACAAATGCACAAAAGTTACACGCCAAATTGATCCACCATACACACTCGTACAAGGTAAATATTTTCTGCAGCAGAATTTCTGGAAAAAAAAATATTCTGCTTAGTTAATACAGAATAGAATCCAAAGTGGAAGCAATCAGCTTCTGTATCTGATTCTACATAACTATACATTATTTGGCTTTCTACCAAGCACTGTTTAAAAAGGTTACAAAATAAACTGGATTAGTATTTCCAGCACACCTATGAACACAACTTCTAATTTTTTTTTCCTTTGGATAATGCATACCATTATTTTTAAAAGGAGTCCAAATAATTTAATTTTCTTGGTACTCTAATGTTAATGAAACTATTATTTATATTAAGTATTTAAATCAACCACGAATAGTAGAAACAGTCTCTATTCTGTTGCTAATTGAGATATATTATACATATAGCTAGGCTTAAGACATAATGGATTCTGGTCAGTTTTTGTTGATGAAGATGTCATGTTAAGCTTGAGCGTCTTCAAAGGAAAGACTTTTTTCTTTATATTTATCCCTGAACAATGGTGATCACACTGCTATATCTCTTTTGGCACAAAACGGCTTTTTTCTGACACTAACAATGTTATCTCCATTAGATTAAAACACCACCATTCTTTGTACTGTGATTCTCATGTTGGTAATCTGCTACATACAGGTTAGGAAATTGAAAAATCTTAACTGACTTTCTTTATAGTACTTCTTTCTGGGACATCAGTTTGATCCTGTATTTTTTAAAAAATTCTACACACGCACACACACACACTATATTCTTTTATCACTGGAATAGCTTACAAATAAATTACACCATTCTTCCAAACTTTTCAGGTTAGCTGTATGTCTTATAAACTTATAATGGAAATATATTCTTAAATGTTAGCAAGAATCTACTGACATCTTATTAAGTGAACAGCAAAATGATTAGCTTTTGTCATCTCTACTTAATGCACTGAAAAGTCTTTGATAATGCTTGGCTTGCACAACTGTTTATATGACTTTTTTATAAATAGAGAAAAATAAACTAATTTAAGCCTTTATCGTAGGTGTTTTCTGACTTACAGCAATTGTTTATTGTAAATGAGAAATGACCTTGTCACACTAGGGGGCAGTAATCAGCTCCAGTCCAAACATCCAAACAGTATGAAGTATAATATATCTAAAGATGTTGCACAGCCTATTTAATAATGACTGTTTTGAAACTGTTAGAAGTTTACACCATAATACATATGATAAAGTCAAATGGCTTCAATGAAATAATTAAACTGAAAATGGGATACACAAAATTCCTTGGTTTTCTCATTGATTCAGTTTATATCATACCTACACTAGACAGTAAACACACTACCTCACCAAAGTAAAGATTAAAAAAAACATTCAATTCCTCAGATGTTATTCTTCACTTCACCCAAAATCCATTCCATTATCAGAAAAGCAAGACAGCAGCAGTGTGTTTTCTACTGTAATCCCCTTTCCAAATGCTTTTGTGTAACTGTATTTTAAGAGAAAAACTCTAAACTGCTTCTTAGTTAAGAGAAGTTCCACTTCAGCAACCAGACAAGATTCCCTTAGAAATTTCCATCAGTCAACTATGTGAATCCACAACATTGGCCTGGATAGGTTTTTTATTCCAATAGTAAGCATGCTTTATTAATTTTTTATTGTAGTACTGTATACTTGCATTAACTCTATTGCAAACCAGTAGTGTGCTTTTTCTTTCCTTTTATGAGGATATGCGTTTAGATTAGGAATGCTCTAAGGCCCAACCACCTTAATGACTTAACTGCTATTCTGAGTTACACATAACATGCTTGGAAAGCTGCAGCCTTTAATTCTGTTTTTCGCTATAAAGTTAATGGATTGGAAAACAGTGTGTCTCTTAACTAAGAAGTACTTAATAGAAATCTAAATCTGTTTTAAAGCAAAAAATTGTCAATAACCTAGATTGTGGATTAGAATTAGTGTTATAACATCTCTGTGAGAAATGGGGCACCATCTGAAGATTCAGGCATCTGTTTTCAGTACAATAGTATTTCTGAATTGTATGCACTGGTCTATTTACAATTATAAATTAGAATACTCCAAGGATGCTAAAGAGGGTTTTTGTAAATATAGCTATAAAGCACAAATGGATTGGAAATTTCTTACAATGTTTAATGTGCACACATCACACCATTTTAAGATATTGATTACGACATTTAAGTATTTTTTTTACAATTTCTAGTGAAGCTTTAACTCTATAAGGATATATCAAATATTGATTTAATTATGCATTATGTATATTATTAATTATACTAATTACGATTTCTGTACATCTGCAAGGTAGATCTAGATCAAGTTTAACCCTTAACATGTGAATCCATTGATAAAACACTGAGATTGTGGTTACATGGTTAACATAATTTCACAGATGGTAATCAAACAGCACAGTATTGTTTAATTCTTAACTCCTGTATTAGATTTTGGCAATAACTTACTCAACATTTTTTCCAAAATGTTTGCTAATATTGCAATAATAACCAAAATACCTGATTCCTCATCACAAATGGAATCTAGTATATTAGTTAGTAAAATATGATTAAATATCAATCCAACACAATGTCTTCTTTTATTTCTTGGCCAGTTTATTTGCATGTCATTTTGAGATCAATGCATTTTCTTCTGTTTCTTTCTTGGTGTTGAACTGTTTTGCAATACCCCGTGGTCTACAGTACTGTAAACACATCTTCTTTGATGTTCCTGCTAACATCCTGGCAATAAAGCAATGCAATTACAAATGAGCTAATTAACTAAATTGTTGATGGAGCATGAACAGTTCATTCACCCTGTTAGTTGCACCATGACAACAAGGGATTCTCAAATTGTGAAGTTACTCATCTATACAAACTGCCTACAACCCATACCAGAGAAAGTGAACAAGAATGAACAATCCAGATGCCTCTGTCACTAAGCTGTTGCAGTTGTACATTGATTTTAATTTCACTGTCCATCTTCAGAACAATGGGCAGTTTTTAATTTGTACTTTCACTCATATACTTAAATCATTAAATTTTGCCATTAGGATTCATTTTATTTATTAAGCTGCAAATCAAATGGATAATTTATGAAATTTTGGAGAAAGGTTTATTTTTATCAATAATCAAATTCTGAACAAGTTGGATGGTTAGAACACACAAGATGATATACAAAACAGATTGTATATTGTGTAATGGAACATCACTGGACCATTAGCAATTATAAGATGTTCTTTGCATGTGGGACAACTAATGCAAACTTGAATGCAGAAATAATCTGAATGACTGGTAAACTTACTTCAAAAACTGTCCAAAATCTTCACAAATACTTTCACATCCAGGCCATTTACAGACACCATGGCCGTAGAGAGGATGACTGGCCCCAGTTTCCTCATGTGATGAGCTGCAGCAGGATAAAACGGTGTCAGATTAATCTCAAAAGCCATAATCGTTGGAGGCTGCTAGCGCCTGTCAGGTTACGATCAGTGACAAATGGGTCAAAACAGGTCAATTGAGCTCAGAACAGTCAGGAAAAATTAATCATTCTATTGAATAGTACAACTGCCAAGGCTGTATGATGTTCCAATTAGGAAAGAAAGAGAGCCAAAGATGGCTGTTAATAAAGAGTGAAAGAAAATGGGATGACTGCATAACACTGCCTGATTATTTAGCCAGTTGACACTGATTTAAGATTTTTCACATCAAAATGCTGAATACAGTCATCACAGCAGAAACACAATAATTTTAACCTTCACTCTACATAAAATTCAACTCTGGGAGTACGATAAGAGTATATTCACTTGATATAGGCTATTTTAAGAAGCTGTGACATATTGAATTGTATGTGATAATAATGTGGACACTCACTATGCAAAAACATTAACCAAACATAACTTAAAATTATATTTTATTTTTTCCATACAATCTCATAGTTGAAATTTATGTATTAGCAAGTGCAGCAAAGTAATTATTTTCACAAGTGTTTAATGAGCAGACATTGCGTTAAGCTATTTCCTTTATTGTGTAAATAAGAACTGCTGCTGAAAAGCAATCAGACATAATTTTTTGACTGGGCATTGTATGTTGCATTGTTAAATGAGGACACTTTAGTGGTTAATTAGGAATGTCAAAATCTAAACATTCAAAAATAAAAACCTCATATTTGCCTTAAATTTTCACTGATAGTCAATGAATGCTATTAAAATCTTGTATATTACCTATTTGCTTCAATGGAATAGGCCTGCGATTTCCCTCCTGTGTGCACACACATCAGCTGTACACAACTGATTCCGTTTATGGAAGTGATTTTTTTTCCCCCGTGTGCGAAGTGTAAGGAAATGAGGTTGCTATACTTTATGAAAGCATATGCGACATATTAATGGTGTCTTAGGTGATGTTTGATGAACAGAATGAAAAGACAGCAATGAATAATCAACATTTCCCCACATTTGTAAAATTTGCAAACCAACAGCTTTTGTTGAAATCCCAATTTACTTTTTTAAACCACTTAGATTTCTCACAGCAAAACAGTCATTAAAAAAAAGATTGCCCATTGTTTCAGTGGCAGCCACATCAATGCAGAGGAGCAAATCAGTCTTCAATGCAGACACTGCAGAACTGAGGGGATGGCTGAGTGTCTACTTGCAGCCTTCTACAATTTTTTTAAAAATTCATTAACTCTTTCTGCACTTATCGACAAGTTGCATTCTTAAGCACATCAAGTCATATCTATCAAATATCTGTGATTCTAGATTCATTGTTTGATTCTAGACCACCAGGTCAAAAGTTGTGTATCAATATTTAGATGTCCTGGTTCAAACAGAATGAAAACCTGACATTTGTAAGAGGTTTCAGCCAACTGGTGGGTCTTTTTTTGCTAGTACCATTCAGGGCACTGAAGAAAGAGTAAACAGATATCTTTTTCTTCAGGAAAAAGCAGAATATATTCAACAGATAAGTAAGAGATTGATTAGAGAAACAAAACAAAGGGATAAAAATGTCAATTTTTACATTTGTTTTATTTTCATAATAATTACAGATAGCTTTAATATTGTAATACATTCTTTCCAAATATAAACGTGCAAATTTCATAATTTCATACTTGGATGCAACTTTGGAGAAAATCCTGTTCAACTCAGTTGTTGGCAGTTTTATCGGAGTACTACCACTTCAAACTACCAAGTATGTTCGAGATTTGTTTACAGGAAGTTTATTGGAGTCTAAAATGAGATCTAGAGATCATTTACAATTGCTGTTTTGATGCACAGGAGAAACAGGTAATGAGTTTTGATTCTGTTAGAGATGTTCTATCACTTTATAATTCATGGGGATTGTTGTTCAAGAATGAATGATTTTCTACATCAATAAAATTGTGTTCTTTTTCAAAAGAATTTTATGATTAAGAGTTAGGGCGTTTCTTTGTTCCTTCAAGCTTAGCACATTTGTATGGAGCGTTTGAGCTAAAAAAAAAAAGCTGTTTAATGGTTTGATAATGCATTTTGCATGAAATCCTTTACCTGAGGGATATACAGAGGTACTATTTCAATTCAAAAATTCATACCAACTGCAAAAGCAAACCAACTCTTACACCAGTGATTTTATGTACATGTACAGTGCCATGCAAAAGTTTGGGCACCCTTGGTCAAAATTTCTGTTACTGTGAATATTTAAGTGAGTAGAAGATGAACTGATCGCCAAAAGTCATAATATTAAAGATGAAACATTTTTTCACATTTTAAGCAAGATTTGTGGATTATTGTTGTTTTGTACAATTTTACAATGAAAAAAAGGAAAGGAGTAGCATGCAAAAGTTCCCCAAGAGATTGGAGCTCTCAGTTAACTTTTACCAAGGTCTCAGACTTAATTAGCTTGTTAGGGCTATGGCTCGTTCACAGTCATCATTAGGAAAGGACAGATGATGCAAATTTCAAAGCTTTATAAATACCTTGACTCCTCAAACCTTGTCCCAACAATCAGCAGCCATGGGCTCCTCTAAGCAGTTGCCTAGCTCTCTGAAAATTAAAATAAATGATGCCCACAAAACAGGAGAAGGTTATGAGAAGATAGCAAAGCATTTTCAGGTAGCCATTTCATCAGTTCATAATGTAATTAAGAAATGGCAGTTAACAGGAATGGTGGAGATCAAGTTGAGGTCTGGAAAACCAAGAAAACTTTCCAAGAGAACTGCTCGTAGGAAAATCAAAACCCGTTTGACTGCAAAAGACCTTCAGGAAGATTTAGCAGTCTCTGGAGTGGTGGTGCACTGTTCTACTGTGCAGCGACACCTGCACAAATATGACCTTCATGGAAGAGTCATCTGAAGAAAACCTTTCCTGTGTTCTCACCACAAAATTCAGTGTCATAAGTTTGCAAAGGAACATCTAAACAAGCCTGATGCATTTTGGAAACAAGTGCAGTGGACTGATAAAGTTAAAATTGAACTTTATGGCCGCAATGAGCAAAGGTATGTTTGGAGAAAAAAGGGTGCAGAATTTCATGAAAAGAACACCTCTTCAAATGTTAAGCACGGGGGTGGATCAATCATGCTTGGGGCTTGTGTTGCAGCCAGTGGCACGGAGAACATTTCACTGGTAGAGGGAAGAATGAATTCAACTCAATGCTGCAAATTCTGGAAGCAAACATCACACAGTCTGTAAAAAAACTGAAGATGAAAAGAGGATGGCTTCTACAACAAGATAATGATCCTAAACACACCTCAAAATCCACAATGGACTACCCCAAGAAGTGCAAACTGAAGGTTTTGCCATGGCCCTCACAATCCCCTGACCTAAACATCATTGAAAATCTGTGGATAGACCTCAAAAGAGCAGTGCATGCAAGACAGCCCAAGAATCTCACAGAACTAGAAGCCTTTTGCAGTGAAGAATGGGCAAAAAACCCCAAACAAGAACTGAAAGTCTCTTAGCTGGCTACAGAAAGCGTTTACAAGCTGTGATACTTGCCAAAGTACTTGCTAAGTACTGACAATGCAGGGTGCCCAAACATTTGCTTCGGGCCCCTTTTCCTTTTTTGTTATTTTGAAACTGTATAAGATGGAAATAGAAAAGTAATCTTGCTTAAAATATTAAAGAAATATGTCATCTTTAACTTAATGCCTTTTGGAAATCAGGTCATCTTTTACTCACTTAGCTATTCACAATAACAGAAATTTTGACCAGGAGTGCCCAAACCTTTGCATGCCA
The DNA here is from genome assembly GCF_030144855.1 of Hypanus sabinus. Lineage (NCBI taxonomy): Eukaryota > Metazoa > Chordata > Chondrichthyes > Myliobatiformes > Dasyatidae > Hypanus > Hypanus sabinus. Next base: position 153,055,204 of record NC_082713.1, on the reverse strand, counting down.
CTGTACCAATTCAAAACAAAAGGCCAGAATCCTTATACCACTTTTTTATAATCTAAGGCTAACATTTTGTTCTAAAGTGCTTTATAATTAATTGCTTATGGATATAGCTCAGTGCTGTCTTGCAACAATTGCAATATAGTCAACTTTTCTGAAGCAAAGCTTCCTACATATGACAATTTGACAATAACTGATGCCCTATTTTAATGTTGTTTGGGCAATGCATTTTGGTCAGGACACCGAGGGAACCCTCGGCTCTCCTGTGAATAATATGTTGGGATCTTTAACATTCTCTTCAGAGGGCAGTGGTATCTCAGTCTGACACTATCAAAATGCAGCTCTGCCAGAAGAACAACATTCACTCAGTATTGCAAAATAGCCAAAACAGGTTATGAACTCAGATTCCTCAGTTTGATCTTGAGCATACAACAATCTTCAATGAATGGAGTACTACCACTAAGGCACAGGTGACACTCACTCACATATTTTAAAAAAAGTGTCTTCAATTATTTTAAAGTGTAAACTATCTGCATTAGATGAATAACTAACATTAGTATCTTCCATAGGATATAGAATCATGGTGATTAGGTCTAACCAAAAACTGAAGGACTTAGATTTTAGATGTACAATTTGATGGAAGAAATTATAGACACACTTGAATAAAAACCTGCTCTTCAAAGACTAAAAGTGTGGCAGAGGACCTATGTTAAGTAGATAGAAAAGTTGAGAACAGATTGAAATTCTGTGATTTAAGTCTATTAAATGCTGTTATACCATATTCTGATTATGTCAACTTGTACAAAAGGTAAAGCAGAGATTCTCATTGCCTTCACTCACTTCCCCAAATGGACTAGTAAACACCAATCAAAGTCACCTTCAAGCTTTGTGACACATCAGTTCATCTAAAGAGAATTCACTCTTATGAACCTGGATTGGCGGATTAAACATCAATGCTTTCTCTTAAACACAGAGATTCTGCAGATCCTGGAAATGCTTTCTCCTTCTGGCCACCAATTGTATACATGAAATGATAAAATTACCAACATCAGAATGATTACATGCATAACTAGTAGCCCAGTTTTGGGAATTCTCTGTTTAAGCTTGTCATACCACAGAATTCACAAATAAGTTATTTCTTCTGATTCTATTCAATCACGTCATTCATTTTGATTCCTTTGCGGATTAAACCTGTAAATCTACTGTACAACTGGAAGCTACTTCAATGGTAGCTATCTTATTAGGGAAGATAATTTGTTGATGTTGTGGAAACAAACTGGAAGTTTCCTTAACCTGGGGGAAAAAACCTCATCTGCACTTGGCAACCATCCCAAACTCCCATCCTCACCCACCATTCTATACCAGCTTGTCATTTTCAATCTCCATCTTCATCTTCCCCAAATCAAATGAGAGAAACAATGGTCAGATGTGGAAACATGAAACATAGACCTTGTACTTGTAATGGTATCTTGTTGGCATAAGGGACAAAAGCATTAATATTAATACAATGGCGATCACTTTGAAGTGCCTTAATACAATGATGAGACACCAGACTGTTGATTTATGTTGCTGCAAGAATAACAAGCAAAGCCAAAGTGCATCAGCCAGAGGAGAGATGAGCACAGGGGTCCCAACCTTGACCCCTATCATTAACTGAGGGGTCAGTGTATCCCAGGTTGGGAACTCCTGGTAAAACGAATACTGCATGGTTTCTGATCACTGGCCAAAAGCAAATGTATACTGGAACATGAATCAATGGACATCCATTCTCTTCATGCTGTAGAATAAGGCTAAAGATGATTATTTGACAGAGAGGAAGGCAGGAAATAAATATAACGGGCAAGAAAATGTGGTTATAATGGCAGCAAAATAACAACGATTGTGTCATCAGGATGATGTGGTCAAATGTGGAGTGTTTCACAGAGAAGGCACGGCATTAAAATCAAAAATAAATCAGAGAATTGATTAAAGTTACTCAATTTATGAACTATTTTAAATTGATGGTTTCCTTAAAAATCTCACATACAGTTTTAGGAGATCTAAATGAGACTTGTTAAGGTGTACTGAACTGTAACAGCTATTTAGCAAAATCATATGATTTATAGCTCCCTTTGACAAAAAGTTCTAAATATTATTCACTTTCCAATAACTATTTTTTTCCTAAAACAGCTCAATATATCTTAGCTCCTACTTTAATTTTCTGTCTACATTTCAATTATAGTTTTGTATTTCAAAAATTTGGGTGGCGACATCTCTACCAAATGAGGGGTAAGGTGCTCCTTCCGTCTGCTAGCCTGCAGGTCACCCCTTAGCAAGGTGTAGCACCTGGTTAGCCCCTTTGGTCAGGGTCATATCACAAGTTCTGGTTATGCAACCACTGATGCCAGGCAGACAATTTCTGAAGAGTATTGATAATGACTGGAGTCACCTGTCTTGTAAAGACACTGCCCAGAAGAAGGAATTGGCAAACCACTTCTGTATAAAACTTTGCCAAGATCATGGTCATGGAAAAACCATGATTGCCCATGTCATACAACAGGACACCTAACGAATAAACAATTCCATAAATACTTAAAACACTAAGTTAAAAATAGAGTTTTCTTTTCTGCTACATTGTGTGTATAGAAATTGCAATGTGTTTATTTGCTCATGGATGTGAAGTATCCTACATGATCAAACATCTGCAAAAGAAAGCTGAAATTGGCAGGCTTGATGACATTAGATCTCAGTGCATGGATTTCTTTCAGGTCACCACTAGTCACCAGAGTATATACTTACTAGCACATTACACCAAAAAACATGGCATGGTAGTGTAGTGGTTATCACAATGCCTTACAGTACCAGCGACCCAGGTTCAATTCCCAACACTGCCCGTAAGGAGTTTGTACATTCCCCTGTGACCATGTGCATTTCCGCCGGGTGCTCTGATTTTGTCTAATAGTCCATAGACATACCAATTAGTAGGTTAATTCGTCATTGTAAATTGTCCATGATTAGGCTATGGTTAACTCGGTGGTTGCTAGGTAGCATGGCTCGAAGGGCCAGAAGGGCCTACTCCACGTGTATCACAATCAATTAATCAATAAATAACAAATTTGTGGAGCTACAAAGAGGTTGACTCAGTTACTTCACACAAAAATGGCAAATAAGCTTCAATGCAATTGGTACATGGAATTGTAAACACAAGAAGAATATTGTTTCAATTTTTTAGTGATAAGGTGATGCTCTTTCAAAAATCTTGGTGCAGCATGACTTCAACAAATAAATCACAATTCTATAAGCAAGAACAAATTAAGTAATAAATAATTTGAAGAGGGAGAAATTATAATCTGGCCTTAGAGTGACATCTCAGTCTATTATTGAAAAGTTTGTTAATTTCGGGATGAATGAACAGCAATGTTGTAAACAGTGAAAACCAAAAAGGAGTGCTTAGAGCAGATGTGAGAACAAAACGTATCTTGTGATTATAATTGACTCCAAACAGTTACACACATAAGTAACATTGAAGCTATAAACATTGCCTCACTACTTTCTTATTTGTTATTTTGCACTACTTATTTTAACAACTTTTATATATAATAAATAAAATTATTGTAACTGTTTTTAATATTTATCATGTGTCTCATTGTACTACTGCTGTAAAGTTAACAAATTTCAAAACATATGCCAGTGATATTAAACCTGATTCTGATTCTGAACATGTATGATTACCACTGATTGGGCAAGTAAGGAAACAAGACAGCCAACTTATTGAAAAGTTTGTGATTGCTAGGTTTTAGATATACATATCTTATGTGCAAATTAAGCTTGTTAATACATCTTTGTTTTTTACCTGTCTCTTCTTGATGTGAGGACTGAAGTCTGTCCATTCATTAACGAATGATGAGTTATAGGTGGTGATGCTTTGGATGTGGTAGTGGAGGTAGTAGAGGAAGAATTATTGGCGGAGAGATCCAGCCCGCCATGCTTCAAAACGCCGTCTTCCATATTATGCACGCCGGTCACTTCTTTCCAGAGCTGTTGAATCTCTGCAGGGCTTAATCCTGCAAAATCATGCACAAATATTTCTCAGAAATGAATGGATAAGGACTACAGTAACATATATAAATTTTGATTGAAGTCAAATCTCTACCAGTTTTATATTTTTATGACAAATATATAAATATTCACATGAACTAATATATATTACTCTGTAAATGTCATTCACTGTGCCCTCAGCAAGCTGCTACAATAAAGCCATATACGCTCTTTCGCTTCATGGCAGGATCTATGAGTTAATATCATATTTGTTTCGGCTGCTTAAAGGTAAAAATTATGGATTGCTTAGTAGTCTAAGTTGATATTTTAGCCTCAGATGGATTCCAAACCACTCACCCTATTTTATGTCTTTCCTGAAATTTCACTAATGCTATAATCCAAAGGCATCACAATGAGTTTTATTACTAAGATGTTAAGGCCATGTAAGGGAAATGTGAAAGAATTACAGAGTTGTTATGATTTAAGTAAAAGTGAAAATCCTTTTTGTGTTTGTGTTGTGTAATTTACTCCAACCAATTTTCTTCGCTGTTCTCCCCATAAAATGTATCCGACTGATTGCAGAAACAGGAAAAAAAACATAATTTAAACAATAATTTGCATCTAAAGTAGCAAAATGCCCCACATGTTCACAAGGGAAAAAAAAATAAAGAGGGAATAAATTGTGAGTCATAACTGACAACATGTTCACTTCAATAAGCTTAAAGAAGCTTTCAAAGTAGAGAGGCGAAAGAATAGCAGGTGGTTTAGAGGGAGTACTCCAGAGAGTGGGACTGAATGTAAAAGCTCTACTATACACAGTTAAGCAAATGGGAAGAAATGTTCAGTCAAAACACTAAAGGGCAGCTGAGGCAGCGGAAGACAACACAGTGTCAAAAATAAAGAATAAGACATTTGAATGGTTTATAGACAGGGGGAAGGTTTGAATTTGAATTAATCAGGCAAGTGTTAGCTTATGCAGATGGTGAAATTGATGACAGCAGGCGTGACCTGTTGTCTTAAATAGGGTGCGGGTAAATGTTGAAACTCTTTGAGGGATGACGATAAAAATTCATGTAAAAACCTATGATAAGTACCATACAACATCCCTGGAATGAATTTCAGTGGCAGAATCGAACATACAGTAACTATTACATAATACCTATGAATGTATTTCCAGATAAGCATTGTTTATGGAGAAGGGGAGGAAGGGGGTAAGTTATTAAAATTGATTTTATTCCCCCCCCCCCATTAAAATAAATCTCATTCTTCCACAATTTGACCAAAGAAATGATCATGGAGTTCAAGGCAATTTGAATGAATTACATCAAGTACATAAAGAATGCATTTGATGCTGATCTTAATTATGCAGATGATGTTGCAAAAGACAGCATATAAACTGGTGGTGGGCAGTGCCATCTTGTTAGACTTCATGTTCTGGAGGACAGGAGCTGTCTGCTACAGGAAGCTGACAGAGATGATACAGAGGTTTTTGAAGTTAATGGGAGACCGTCTTCTCATTCCCTAGTTCACCTCTCATGCTGCAATTTCTGCTAATTTACAAGATGCAGTTACTTAGTTTACCTCTCCCTTTCCCCTCACCAAGAACGTGACCAATTCAGACCTCGAAGGCTGAACAAAACGGCAATGAATGCAAAGTCACCGTCTTTGTCATTCTGATGCTCTCAGCCACCAGATCAGACACTGGCAGTCCATGTACAGCAGCAGAAGGTTTGCATACAGGAAGAATTTTCATCTGGTAGGTCTTCAAGTACATAGCAAGGTTGCAAACCAATGCCTGATTCAGACAAGTTAGCTGATGTCTGCAATGAGGCTGTCCACAAATGATGGACATAATCATCAATATCCATGGGTGTCAAACAACATATGCTCCAAACTTACACACTGTCTTCAGTGAAGCCCAGTCTTCACCCTTCTCAATTCTCATTCAGCATTAAGGCCGAAGCATCAGTTTCTATCACAACTCAGGCAGAATCTATCCAAGTCTAAGCCTGCCTATCGAACTAGGCTTGTTGTGGTATAATCTGGGGTGAGATTTATGCCAGCATGGGGTGAGATTTATGCCAGCATAGGGTGAGACTTCAGTGTTCAAAAAGCCTTTGATAGTGCCAAGATACTCTTGTAATTTCTGCCAACAGAGTACAATAATCACAGAGGTAACACCTGGGAAAACTGGAATAGCTCTGTCCTTCCTTCAACCACTGACATTGGAACAGATTTGTAGCCAGCCAGACAGCCTAGTCTGCTTTCACTAATGGTGAGACAGCGCAGTCCAATTCCAGGTCAGTTAGGCCCAAAGTTGCTAAAGGCTGTTTCTGTCCATCTGCAGCCTCCCCTACTGAAAGGAAACGGCATTCCTCCAAGAAATGCTCAGAAGGGACTGCACAGTGTGATTAGTCAACAGTTCCATTGTTTTAGTATTGACTGTAGTTTGGTATATATGACCTGGCATGTTGATTTGTTAGTTTCTTGTATTGATGATTAGGCCACAAGAGTGACAAAGCTACAGCCTCAATGCTTCCCTGAACCATGTGATCGTCTACGGCGTTTACACCTTCTTCTACATTAGTGGTCACCAACCTTTTTAAGCCCAAAATCCACTCCCTCGGCCTTAGTGAAAGGTGAGATCGACCCCAGATCAATTAGTTATACACACGCGCACCAGGGAGGAAAGGACTGGAGTAAAACCCTGCAACCCGGAAGTAGAAATAATGTATAAACACGCAGTATCCACCCTTTTTTGAACAACGGGGGGGGGGGGGGGGCGTGTTAAACACGACGGAAATACAACAATACTCGAAGGGTGCCCAGTCTATTCCGCAATTTAGTTTTCGCAGCTCTCAGCATTTAGCTGCTGTCCCGCGCTGCTCACATTTTTTCCGCTGAAAAAACTCAACAATTTTGTCTTTAAGTGCAGGATGTTTGGACTCAGGTACCGAAGCAGTTTTGAGGGCTTCATTGCCTCATTAGACAGCCTCCCGCCCGCCGCCAGACGCCTTGGCCAGGTACAGCTGGACGTGGGTGGGGTGAGAGAACAAGGTCAGGGCCGGAAGTCCCCGTACGGGGGGCCGTGGCGGTCACAGTCTGGAGTGAATGACCGAACGAGCGAGGAGAGCAAAACGCCCGCACCCGCCCCCTTGTAGGGTCTATTGGCCAACAAAGGTTTGTTTCAGTAGATCACAGCATGGTAGCTGCTCTGCTACTTACGAAAACTTGAGCCCGAATTAGGTTGGCTGCGAATGTTTTAGCACTGGGTTCCCCACGAACTTTCGGTGTGCTAAACAAGTTTAGAGGCAGTGCCCATCTGTCCATGCTCCAGGCCGGTAGCAACGGCACAGTAAGGCGACTGATGACCTCGCGTGAGTTCAAGTTCAACCATGGGCTGACAGGGAATGAGGAAAGTTGCAGCTGACCAATCATTTCCTCGCGGCCCGGTGGTTGGGGCCCACTGAAGTACACTGTAGTGCGTAGCGGGGGAGCTACACGCATGCGCACTGGACAGAAAGAACGGAACTAAAACCCCACAACCTGGAAAGAATCTCTCGACAGTATTTGTGTATTTACTTTTCTTTTTTTTGGGATCTACTGGGAAAGTCTCAAAGATCGATCAGTCGATTGCGATTGACGGGTTGGCGACCACTATTCTACATGGTTTCCTCTGCGTGCTCTCCTGCGTCCCAAAAACCTACAGGTCCACTACGAGTGCACCTGACAGTATATCTGTGGAGGAGCTGATAGGAGAGTGAAGATTATAAAGTAGGATTGGAGAAAGGTTAGTATAATTGTGACTTGAACATCAGCATGAATTGATAGGCCAAAGAACCTGTTTCATGCTATATGACTCTATAACTCTAAATAATCAGCACTCAGCAAGTTCAACAAACAAGCTCTCATCGCCAAACATGCAAGAAATTAAGGATACTTTTAAACCATGCAGTTAGTGGTGGGGTCCTTCCTGCCCTTCAAGCCTGGTTTCATTAAATGACTGTGCCTCCTCTGTAAACATACAGCCTGCCCAAAGACTGGACAGAGGACCACTCGAGAGAACTGGGTTAAGTAATAGGTGTAACACTAACTGTCAACCATTAACCATGATCAAATTTCTGGCCAAACAATTCTGAAAAAAAATATTGCCCAATGATACAAATTTTCCAATTTCCCACTGTAAAATAAAATCAGTTATATTACGGGAAACAAGTTAATTTAAAAAAAGCTATGGACAGTGTGCAGCGTAAGTTGGTCATCAGTATACAGGTGTAATGATTTTGGATCTCTAAGCAAGCAAATTCAAGTCTACCCTATGTCATTTTCAGGTATCTGCATTATCACTTACATCATCTTGACAGCAATGCACATTTAGGGAACTGAACACCAAAACATGCTCTGTATTTCTGCCCACCAAAGAACTATCAAATGGACAAATTCCTATGTAAATTAAGAATTGAACACTGCCTTCTTCATCATGCTACAACGTTAATGCAAATCAATTTGATCACCGCTTTTCGTTTGAAAATGTAAGATTATTAGGAATGATTTTTCAAGAGTAGAAGATAACTTCTACAGAGTTGCTGGCACTGTGGTATGTTACACTTCGGCAGACATAAGAAATTGGCTTGGTAACTGAATTGCTTGCACTATTATTGTACATCCAATTCTATTTATTGATTTTGCTTTCTCTTTCAAAATATTCTTCAGCCAGAACATAAAATCAGAAAATGAACCCATTTCTTTCTGATACATAAAAACACAAAATGCTGGCAGAGCTCAGCAGGCCAGACAGCACCTATGGGAGGAGGTAGTGACGACGTTTTGGGCCGAAACCCTTCATCAGGAGTGATAAACTATTTTGTATTGTTGGCAAATTATTCACAGGTATTCAGTTTAATTTTCCTGTTAAATCATAGAGAATCACAGAATTTTCTGATTCCTAAAAGTTGGAAGTAACATTTCTATTAAGTGGAAAAAACGTGAATGGGGCAATATTATTCTGATTCTTGTGATGGTTTAAAGAGACGCCTTGTAGAAACCATCACTGTGGAAAAAAATATACTTTCATATAAATATGCTTTGAACCTTTTTTGAAAGCACCTTAAAATATTGTTCAGAATTTGCTGCAAGTTCATGGCATGGTACTTTGTCAACATGTGATAAATTATGACATTGTGAAATCTGTACTGTAACTTTTAATGGATTATTTTGTACCTTGTGGCAGAGATTGGACTGAAAGGGACGGCTGTCCAGGCTGGATAGTAATGAGTCCCTGACGTTGTAAGTTCATCAAATGCTGTTGTTGCTGGATTTGTTGCATTTGAAGAAGCTGCTGTTGGAAGACAATCTGCTGGGCTGCCAACTGCTGCTGTAAAAGACATACTTCTATTCGTAAAATATAAAGCAGAAACTAAACCCATAGAGACCATAATTGTACCCTTTACATCTATTCAATTCAGCAAGACCCTCATCTCATAATTCTTGAAGAAAAACGTTCTTAGCTTAGAGGCAAAATTAAGTTTTATTTATTTGTATTACATGTCGGTACTGAAAATAATTCCCTCTTAATTTAATCATAAAATGCTGCTATCTTCTGCATTATACATCTGAAATCAGTTTTGTTCTCTGTGACTCTACCTTTTTTTTCCTTTAATCCTTCAAAAACACTCTAGCTAATTAGTATCCTCTCAAGATCTCTCCACTTCTTTGAACTCCCTCCCACCTGATCTTTGCTCCCAAACTTTATCCTCTTGCAAACAACAGGCTCTTCAGTCTGAGTCTTACCAACCCCCATGCCAATCCGCAACATAGATCCCATCTATCTTTTCCCCAGCTCACCACAAGACAGGTTTGAATTGAACCTCTGGCTGACAGCTCTGCCCCCTCTCCCCATGTCCACCCCTTCCCCCACCAAACACAGCCTCCATTCTGAATTCCAAATGGCATACTATTGAAATGAAGATGTGCAACACTTGTCTACTTGTGTCTGAGGCACCAAGTAGCAACATCACTTTAGGATGGACTAGATTTTCTAGGACAAAGGTGGAGGAATTCATCCCCAGTCACTGTATTCACCATCTGACCCTGTTTAATAACAGTTGCATATTGTATTCTCCTTTCTAAATTTTATTTTGACTAATGTTACTGAAGCTGAGACACACAGCCTGTGATGCATTCCATCATGAGGACTACTGACGAAGGGCAAATTTCTATCTAAAAATGTTTTAGTGATGAACAGAGAATTGGTGGGGGAGGGGTGTAAAGGGAGAGGGGGGAAGAAATGCTTTGCCACCACTAATCACACCCAAGAGTGCTGGTCACAAGTTGACCTCAACTCTCACCCATTCAATTTCACTGGCGTCAGTGGGACCAAATTTGCAGAGGTGAGTATAAACTCATGACAGATAG